>NC_088196.1:6109627-6309133 GCF_028769735.1 Zonotrichia leucophrys gambelii | reverse complement strand
TTTTTTAAAAAATGGAAAATCGGCGAGGAAAGGCACGGCCGGGTGAGTGACGCTGCTCGGGTTTGTGGGTTTTGGATAATTTTAATTTTGATAATTTTAATTCTGATAATTTTAAATTTAATTCTGATACTTTGAATTCAGGCAGTTTAATTTCCAGACCTTTTAATAATTTGGATTTTCCCTGGAATAATTTCTCCTCATCGGGGTAAAAACCCTCAGGGCAAGCTCGGGTTAATTCATTTTTAATTTCTTTTTTATTTCATTTTTTTTCACCATAAAATCCTCTCTCGGGTGAAACCCGAGGGTTGGAGAGGGAGAAATTCCCGGCTCCAAAATTTGGGAAAACTTTGGGAATTCCTGCCCAAATGCGGCCTCTGCTTGGTTTTAAAATAATAAAATTGGAATTAAAATTGGAATTAAAATGAAGATGAAAATTAGAGTTAAAATTAAAATTACACCCCCGAGGCATAAGGAGCAAAATTAAATTGAATTTATGGATTTCCAGCCCTGGAAGAGCTCATTAAAATCTCTAAATTTAATTAATTCGGGCTTAATTGATTTTCCCAGCAAATGGATGCAATAAGGACAAACTGAATTTTGAATTTTTCAGGCAATGCCCGGTGCTGGATTTATTCCTGTTGCTCATTTCCAAGGATTCTTAATTAATATAAAACTAATTAAACTCTTTTTTGAACTTCTTTTTTAGGAAAGCTCAGGGGAATAATTAAAAATTAATTAAAAATAAGATTTTAGGATTATTTCACTGAAACCTGGGCAAAGCGAGAGGTTTAGTTCAGGAAATCAAAATGGATTTATCTGACCATGTGCTCAGCACAAATATTTTTAATATTTTTAATTAATTTTATTTAATTGCGAAGTTTTTACTTTTAACCCCCAACCCCTGCGGCCAAAAATCCCTAATTAAAGGAAACCTCATTTGATTAAATTTTGCTGCATGTCTGGGGATTAATTAATATTATTAACATTAAAATGGGACAATTAATAATAATTAAATATTAAAATGAGGCCCAGCTCAACCGTGGGGGTGCAGAGGCACTTAGCATTATTTAATCAGCTAATTAATTAAATTTAATTTGAATTTCGGGTGCTCAGGGAGTTCCTTGGCACCAAGGAGTTCCTTGGACAATAATTCCAATTTATCCCCAAAAAAGTTTGGGAATTCTCAGACTTATCCCGAAGAGTTTGTGCAGGAATTGCCGCTGCTTTTCCCTCCCCGTTAATTAGGGTTAATTAGGGTTTTGCTGCTAATTGGCTCCGTGGGGTGAGCTGGGATTTGGGATTTTCTGAGCTGGGCTCTGCTTTTAAAGGATTTTTTACTGAATTCCTAAAAAAGGGGGTGAGGAGGGAAAGTGGGATTTCCATGGGGTTTCCATGGGGTTTCCCAGCTCGAGGTTAATTAATCCATCTAATTATGGGGGGGTTAATTAACAGGATGAAGGGCAGGGAGGGGATCGGCAGAGGGGAAAAGGCAAAATTGGGAACTGGAATCCCCCAAAGTGGGGATGGGGATTGGGATTGGGAATGGGGTCGGGATTGGGATTGGGGTTGGGATTGGGATTGGGATTGGGATGAGAATGGGGATGGGATGGGGAATGGGGATGGATGGAAATGGGAATGGGAATGGGAATGGGGATCGGGATTGGGATCAGGATCGGGATCAGGATTGGGTTGGGGATGGGGATCAGGGCTGGGATCGGGATCGAGACTGGGAATGGGATCAGGATCGGGATTGGGATTGGGATCAGGGCTGGGATGGGGAACAGGAATGGGATTAAGATTGGGATTGGGATGGGGGTGAGGATGGAATGGGATTGGGAATGGGAATGGGAATGGGATGGGATTGGGATCAGGATTGGGGATAGGGATGGGATTGGGGATGGGAATGGGAATGGGAATGGAGATCAGGATCAGGATTGGGATTAAGTTTAAAATTGGCAATGGGATCAGGATTGGGAATGAGATCAGGATTAGGATCAGAACCAAGACTAGGCCTGGGATCGGGAATGGGGTGGGGAATGGAAACGGGATGGGATTGGGATCAGGATTGGGGACGGGGATGGGATTGGGGATGGGGATCAGGATCAGGATCAAGATCAGGATCAGGATTAAGATTAAGATGGGCAATGGGAACAGGATTGGGAAGGGGATCAGGATTAGGATCAGGACCAAGACTGGGACTGGGACTGGGATTGGGAAAGGGAATGGGATGAGATTGGGATCAGGATTGGGATGGGGATGGGGATCAGGATCAAGATTGGGAATCGGATCGGGATTGGGAATGAGGTCAGGATTGGGATCAGGACCAAGACCAGGACTGGGGAATGGGATCAGGATCGGGATCAAGATTGGGAATGGGATCGAGGTTGGGACTGGCATCAGGACGAGGACTCGAACTGGGATGGGAGTTGGGATCAGGACTGGAATTGGAACTGGGATTGGGATGGGGATCAGGACTGGGAATGGGATTGCGACTGGGATGAGAATTGAAATTGGAGTTGGGATTGGGATCGGGGTTGGGATCAGGACTGGGCTGGCAATGGGGATTGGGATCCGGACTGGGATCGGGATCGGGATCGGGATCGGGATCGGGATCGGGATCAGCTCCTCCCACAGATCCCGGGGGGTGAATCCCAGCCAGGCCCCCCAGCCCAGCTCGGTCCCGCTTTGGGGCGCCCTGCAGGGATTCGTTCCCAGTTTATGGGCTCAGGTTGGGTTTGTCCATGTTTTAGGGTGCCCTGTTGGAGGTTATTAATTTTATTTTATTTTATTAATTTTTTTCTTTTTTTTTTTTTTCACTTTCCCTTAAACCAGAAACCTTAATTTTGACCCAGAACTTTTTTTTTTTTTGCTTTTCTGCTTTTCCCTCCTTTCCCTGGGGGGTGAAAATGGGAAAAGAGGAAAAAAAGGAGCTCAGGGCGAGGTTTTTGATGTTTTCCCTCCTGGTGCCGAGGGAACAAAAGGCTCCGAGCGCCGCCCCGAGGCCACCGCCAGGGGATTAATTACTGCTGGGATTAATTAGTCATCATCGGAATTATTGGCGGAATCCCTCAGGTATTATTTGAATTATCGGTGGAGTTATTGATGGGATCATCGGTGGAATTATTGATTTAGTATTGCAATTATAGGTGTCATGATTGGAGGAATGATTTATTTATTATTGGAATTATAGGGGGAATTATTAATTTAGCGTTGGAATCATTGGTGGGATTGTTGATTTATTATTGGAATTATAGGTGGAATTATTAATTTAGCATTGGAATTATTGGTGGGATTATTGGAGGAATTATTTATTTATTATTGGAATTATAGGTGGAATTATTAATTTAGCATTGGAATTATTGGTGGGATTATTGGAGGAATTATTTATTTATTAGTGGAATTATTAATTTAGCATTGGAATTATTGGTGGGATTATTGGAGGAATTATTTATTTATTAGTGGAATTATTAATTTAGCATTGGAATTATTGGTGGGATTGTTGGAGGAATTATTTATTTATTATTGAAATTATAGGTAGAATTATTAGTTTATTATTGGAATTATAGGTGGAATTATTAGTTTAGTATTGGAATTATAAGCGGAATTATTAATTTAGCATTGGAATCATTGGTGGGGTTATTGGAGGAATTATTCATTTAGTATTGGAATTATAGGTGGAATTATTAGTTTAGTATTGGAATTATTGGTGGGATTGTTGATTTGTTATCAGAATTATAGGTGGAATTATTGGAGGAATTATTGATTTATTATTTGAATTATTGATGGAGTTATGGACGGAATTATTGGTGGAATTATTGATTTCTTATTGCAATTCTGGATTGAATCCAATTTTTTATTATTGGAATTCTGGATAGAATTATAGATGAATTATTGGTGGAATTATTGATGAATTATTGGTGGAATTATTGATGGAATTGTGGCCATGGCCAGGGCTCGGGTCAATCCCTCTGTGCTGGCCAGGGCTGTCAGGAATATCCCGGGTCAGATTTAACCCGGGTCAGGAATATCCCGGGTCACATTTTCGAGGCCTCTTGCCAGGTTTTTATTTCTTTTCCCGAAGTTCAACAACAGGGCAAAGTTTGATTCTATTTAATTGTGATTTATTCTATTTTATTCTATTTTTCTGGTGTTTTTCTTGTATTTTATTGCATTTTTCTTGTATTATCCTGTATATTTTTTTTTCTATTTTTTGTATTTTCCTGTATTTTATTGTATTTTTCTCTATTTCCGGCCCCTCAGGTTTCCATCCCGGCTTTTTCGAGGCTTTTCCATGGAAACGGAGCCGAGTTCTGGCCAAGTTTGCGCCTCCCTCGCTGAACTTTTCAACTCCCCCCAAATTTGCCCTTTTCAACCCAGCCTGGGCTGATTCTGAATTTCCTTCCCCCGTTAATTCTTTAATTCGCCCTGAGGACAAGCCCCAGGTAAGAATTGGAATTTCTATCTATTAAATATATAAAATAAATTAAAGATATATTAATATTTGCATAGGAAAAGCCTGAGCCGATTGGCTGGGGGAAGCATTGTCCTTTAAAAAAAAAATTAATAAATAATTATATTTAATAATATTCTTAAGTATATATTTATTGAATAATATAATATAATATAATATAATATAATATAATATAATATAATATAATATATATCCTATATAATATATAATATAGAATATATAGTATATAATGTATAATATATAATATGTAATCATATATACTATATAATATATAGTATATAATATATAGTATATAATATATAATATATAGTACATAATGTATAATATATTTAGAATAAGAAACATTATTAAATTATTAAATTTTAATGTACTAAATTTTTAAGATAAATATTTAAATAACATTTTATATGCATATAATAAATAGATAATGTTTGCATATATAATATCATTTATAATATATAATTTTTTCCTCTAATTGAAATTTTGGTGAGGTTTTTCCTGAAGGCCTCCTTTGCCTTTAATTCTCCTTTTTCCCATTATTTTATCCCACTTTTCCATTGATTTGGAGGGAGAAAATCACACCAATTTCTCTATAATGTTCTTTACACCTAAAAAAATCCCCAAATTTCACTTTTTTCCCCTTTTCTTTAATTGATTTCTATGGTTTTTACCCTTCTCCCTCCCAATTAAATTCTTCTTTAAATGACTCAAGTTACGCTTCCTTCCAGGGGAGGAGATCCTGAATAATTCTCATTTTTACCCCAAAATTCCCTGGTTTTACCTTACAAAAATTTCCCCAAATTCTCCTTTTTGTCCCCCAGAACTCCCTGCAAAATTTTCCCCAAATTCTCCTTTTTGTCCCCCAGAACTCACTTATTTTATTCTGTAAAAAAACCCCAAATTTCTCTTTTTTTTTTTCCTCAGAACTCCCTGCATTTACTCTGCAAAATCTTCACAAAATTCTCCATTTTTTCCCCAGAACTCCCTGCAAAAACTTCCCCAAATTCTCCTTTTTTCCCCCAGAACTCACTTATTTTATTCTGTAAAAACTTCACAAAATTTTCCATTTTTTCCCCAGAACTCCCTTCATTTACTCCACAAAAACTTCACCAAATTCTCCATTTTCCCCCCAATACTCCCTACAAAATTTTCCCCAAATTCTCCTTTTTCCCCCCAGAACTCACTTATTTTATTCTGTAAAAAAACCCCAAATTTCTCCTTTTTTTTTCCCTCAGAACTCCCTTCATTTACTCTGCAAAACCTTCTCAAAATTCTCCATTTTTCCCCCAATACTCCCTACAAAATTTTCCCCAAATTCTCCTTTTTCCCCCAGAACTCACTTATTTTACTCTGCAAAAACTTCACAAAATTCTCCTTTTTTCCCCCAGAACTCACTTATTTTATTCTGTAAAAACTTCACAAAATTTTCCATTTTTTCCCCAGAACTCCCTTCATTTACTCCACAAAAACTTCTCCAAATTCTCTTTCCCCAACCCCAGAAAATTTCTCCAAAATCTCCTTTTTTCTCCCCAGAACTCCCTTCATTTACTCTACAAAAACTTCCCAAATTCTCTTTTTTCCCCCAAAACTCACTTATTTCACTCTGCAAAAACTTCACAAAATTCTCCATTTTCCCCCCAATACTCCCTACAAAAATTTCCCCAAATTCTCTTTTTGTCCCCCCAGAACTCACTTATTTTATTCTGCAAAAACTTCACAAAATTCTCCATTTTTCCCCCCAATACTCCCTACAAAATTTTCCCTAAATTCTCCTTTTTTCCCCCAGAACTCACTTATTCTACTCTACAAAAACTTCTCAAAATTCTCCATTTTTTCCCCAGAACTCCCTGCAAAAATTTCCCCAAAATCTCCTTTTTTCCCCTCAGAACTCACTTATTTTATTCTGTAAAAAAACCCAAATTTCTCCTTTTTTTTTCCCTCAGAACTCACTTATTTTACTCTGCAAAAACTTCACAAAATTCTCCATTTTTTCCCCAGAACTCCCTGTATTTACTCCACAAAAACTTCCCAAATTCTCTTTCCCTCAACCCCCAGAAAATTCCTCCAAAATCTCCTTTTTTTCTCCCCAGAACTCCCTTCATTTACTCCACAAAAACTTCCCCAAATTCTCCTTTTTTCCCCCAAAACTCACTTATTTTACTCTGCAAAAACTTCTCAAAATTCTCCATTTTATCCCCAGAACTCCCTGCAAAAACTTCCCCAAATTCTCCATTTTTCCCCCCAATACTCCCTACAAAAATTTTCCCTAAATTCTCCTTTTTTCCCCTCAGAACTCACTTATTTTATTCTGTAAAAACTTCTCCAAATTCTCCATTTCCCCCCAGAACTCCCTGCTTAAATCCACCCACACTCCGACCATTTCAGACTTCGAAAAAAATAAAAAAAAACCCAATTAAAATGCAAAAAAAAACCCCAAATAATTAAATTTTAATGAGCAGCAGCCTCGTGTAGGAAACGATTTTTCAAACGGCCGAGGCGGGGGAAGAATTTGGGTTTTTTCTGCTTTTTATGGCGCCGAAAATCGCTTTTTTCTCCCTCTCAAAGGCGTTTTCCCGTTTCCTCCGCGCTGTTTGCGGCTCCTGCGGGAGAGGAACCGATTTTTCTTTGATTTCCCCCAAAATCCGCGGGGTTTTTATTTCGTTCTCAATGGATCCTTTTTGTGCCTTTTGTTCCGCTCGCCAAGTTCAGCGCGGATGGTGCCCCCTAAAATGGCTGCGAGGGCGCCTTTTGGGGCCGGATCGGAGGATTTTGGGGTTTTTTAATTTTTTAGGGGTTTTTAGAATTTTTGGGGTTTTTTTTAGGTTTTTTAAATGGTTTTTTTAGGGGTTTTTATGATTTTTTTAGGTTTTTTTTAGGGTTTTTTTATGGTTTTTTTAGGGTTTTTTAAGGGTTTTTAATGGGTTTTTTGGGTTTTATTACGGGTTTTTTTGGAGTTTTTTTAAGGGTTTTTTTGGGGGGGGATTGGGGTTTTTTAAATGGATTTTTTAGAGGTTTTTTTGTTTTGTTTTTCTAAAGGTTTTATTAAGGTTCTATTCGGGATTTATTCGGGGTTTTTGGGAGGAGGTTAGGGGTTTTTTAAGGTTTTTCTTTTTGGTGTTTTTCAGAAGCTCCTATAGGCTTTTTAAAGGGTTTTTTAAGAGTTTTTTTTAGGGGCTTTGGGGTTTTTTTAGGGTTTTTTTAGGATATTATTAAGGGTTTTTTTAGGGGTTTTTTAAGAGTTTTTTTTAGGGGCTTTGGGGTTTTTTTAGGGTTTTTTTAGGATATTATTAAGGGTTTTTTTAGGGGTTTTATTCGGGTTGTATTAGGGATTTTAGGGTTTTTTTTTAGGGGGCTTTGGGGTTTATTTAGGGGTTTTTAAGGGGTTTTTTTTAGGATTTAGGTGTTTTTAGGGTGTTTTTAAGGGTTTTTTTTTAGGATTTAGGTGTTTTTAGGGTGTTTTTAAGGTTTTTTTTTAGGATTTAGGTGTTTTTAGGGTGTTTTTAGGGTGTTTTTAAGGGGGTTTTCTTAGGATTTAGGTGTTTTTAGGGTGTTTTTAAGGGTTTTTTTTAGGATTTGGGTGTTTTTAGGGTGTTTTTAGGGTTTTTTTTAGGATTTAGGTGTTTTTAGGGTGTTTTAGGGTGTTTTTTAAGGGTTTTTTTAGGATTTTGGTGTTTTTAGGGTGTTTTTAGGGTGTTTTTAAGGGTTTTTTTTTAGGATTTGGGTGTTTTTAGGGTGTTTTTAGGGTGTTTTTAAGGGGGTTTTCTTAGGATTTAGGTGTTTTTAGGGTGTTTTTAGGGTGTTTTTTTAGGATTTAGGTGGTTTTTGGGTGTTTTTAGGGTGTTTTTAGGGTGTTTTCGGAGTTTTTGGCCGGAGCAGCGCTGCCCTGTGGATTAGGTAGTTTCATGTTGTTGGGCTCGTGCTTTCAAACACAACGACATCCAACTGCCCGGTTCACTCCGGTCACTGCTCGGCGCTGGGGACACCGCCAGCCCCGACTGTCCCTGTCCTATGGCTGCCAACCCTGATTGTCCCTGCCATCCCCGACTGTCCCTGCCAGCCCCGAATGTCCCTGTCCTGGGGCTGCCAACCCGGAATGTCCCCTGTCCTCTGACTGCCAGCCCCGATTGTCCCTGCCAGCCCCGACTGTCCCTGCCAGCCCCGACTGTCCCTGTCCTATGGCTGCCAACCCTGAATGTCCCTGCCAGCCCCGACTGTCCCTGCCAGCCCCGACTGTCCCCTGTCCTATGGCTGCCAACCCTGAATGTCCCTGCCAGCCCCGACTGTCCCTGCCAGCCCCGACTGTCCCTGTCAGCCCCGAATGTCCCCTGTCCTGGGGCTGCCAACCCTGATTGTCCCCTCTCTTGTTACTGCCAGCCCTGAATGTCCCTGTCCTGTGACTGCCAGCCCTGATTGTCCCTTTTCCTGTGACTGCCATCCCCGACTGTCCCTGTCCTGGGGCTGCCATCCCTGATTGTCCCTGCCAGCCCCGAATGTCCCTGTCCTGTGGCTGCCAGCCCCGACTGTCCCCTGTCCTGGGGCTGCCAACACTGATTGTCCCTGTCCTATGGCTGCCATCCCTGATTGTCCCCTGTCCTCTCACTGCCATCCCCGACTGTCCCCTGTCCTGTGACTGCCATCCCTGATTGTCCCCTGTCCTGGGGCTGCCATCCCTGATTGTCCCCTCTCTTGTTGCTGCCAGCCCCGATTGTCCCCTGACCTCTGACTGCCAGCCCCTCTTGTCCCTTCTCTTGTGCTGCCATCCCCAACTGTCCCCTGTCCTGTGACTGCCAGCCCTGATTGTCCCCTCTCTTGTTGCTGCCAGCCCCGACTGTCCCCTGTCCTGGGGCTGCCAGCCCCGATTGTCCCCTGTCCTCTCACTGCCAGCCCTCTTGTCCCCTCTCCTGGGGCTGCCGGGCCCTGCTGGCACCTCCAGGGGCGCTGGGTCCCCCTCCTGGGGCTCTCCTGTGTCCCCTCCCCGGGTCCGTGTCCCCTCTCCTGGGACTTTGTCCCCACTCAGGACCGTGTCCCCTCTTAGATCCATCCATGGATCCTTCTCCTGGGGCCGTGTCCCCTTTCTGGCTCCGTGTCCCTTCCCAGATCCGTGTCCCCCTTCCTGGGGCCGTGTCCCCTTTCTGGCTCCGTGTCCCTTCCCAGATCCGTGTCCCCTCTCCCGGGACTTTGTCCCCTCTCCTGGATCCGTGTCCCTTCCCAGCTCCGTGTCCCCACCCGTGACGTTGTCCCCTCTCCCGGGGCCGTGGCTCCTCTTCATCCCCGTGTCCGTGTCCCCCTTCTCCGGCTCCGTGTCCCCCTTCCTGGGCCCGTGTCCCCCTTCCTGGGCCCGTGTCCCCCTTCCTGGGGCCGTGTCCCCATTCCTGGGGCCGTGTCCCCCTTCCTGGGCCCGTGTCCCCCTTCCTGGGCCCGTGTCCCCCTTCCTGGGGCCGTGTCCCCATTCCTGGGGCCGTGTCCCCCTTCCTGGGTCCGTGTCCCCTTCTCTGGGTCTTTGTCCCCTGCCCCAGGACCGGATCCTCCCTCAGAACCGTGTCCCCACTCGGGACTGTCACCTCCCTTCATCCCCGGCCCGGTTCCCCCTTCTCGGGCCCGGGTGTTTGTCCCGGTGTTTGTCCCGGTGTTTGTCCCGGTGTTTGTCCCGGTGTTTGTTTGTCCCGGGTGTTTGTCCCGGTGTTTGTCCCGGTGTTTGTCCCGGTGTTTGTTTGTCCCGGTGTTTGTTTGTCCCGGTGTTTGTCCCTGAGCGCTGAGCAAAGGCTGCCAGCCCAATGTCCCCTCCTGTCCATGCTCTGTGCCCCGCTGGGACTGGAGCCACCGGCCCCGTGTCCCCAACCCGGCTCCGTGTCCCCAACCCGGATCCGTGTCCCCAACCCCATATCATTGTCCCCACCCTATATCGGTGTCCCCCACCCCATATCATTGCCCCCACCCCATATGGGTGTCCCCAGCTCGGTGTCCCCACCCCATATCAATGTCCCCCACCCCATATCAATGTCCCCACCCCATATCATGTCCCCAACCCATATCAGTGCCCCCACCCCATATCAGTGTCCCCACCCCATATCGGTGCCCCCCACCCCATATCAGTGTCCCCACCCCATATCAGTGTCCCCCACTCCATATCGGTGCCCCCCACCCCATATCAGTGTCCCCACCCCATATCGGTGTCCCCACCCCATATCAATGTCCCCACCCCATATCAGTGTCCCCATCCCATATCAATTTCCCCACCCCATATCATTGCCCCATCCCATATCATTGTCCCCACCCCATATCGGTGTCCCCACCCCATATCATTGTCCCCCACCCATATCGTGCCCCCACCCCATATCAGTGTCCCCCACCCATATCATTGCCCCCACCCCATATCATTGTCCCCACCCCATATCGGTGTCCCCACCCCATATACGGTGTCCCCCACCCCATATCGATGCCCCCACCCCATATCAGTGTCCCCACCCCATATCATGTCCCCCACCCCATATCAGTGTCCCCACCCCATATCATTGCCCCCACCCCATATCAATGTCCCCACCCCATATCATTGCCCCCACCCCATATCAGTGTCCCCACCCCATATCATTGTCCCCACCCCATATCGTGTCCCCACCCCATATCAATGTCCCCACCCCATATCATTGTCCCCACCCCATATCGGTGTCCCCCACCCCATATTATTGTCCTCACCCCATATCATTGCCCCCAACTCCATATCATTGCCCCCACCCCATATCGGTGTCCCCACCCCATATCAATGTCCCCCACCCCATATCATTGTCCCCAACCCATATCGGTGCCCCCCACCCCATATCATTGTCTTCACCCCATATCATTGCCCCACCCCATATCGGTGCCCCCATATCGGTGTCCCCCACCCCATATCATTGTCCCCACCCCATATCATTGTCCCCCCCCATATCAATGTCCCCCGTCCCCCACCCCATATCATTGCTCCCACCCCATATCAGTGTCCCCACCCCAAAATCATTGTCCCCACCCCATATCAGTGTCCCCCACCCCATATCGGTGTCCCCACCCCATATCAGTGTCCCCACCCCATATCAATGTCCCCCACCCCATATCATTGTCCCCCCACCCCATATCATTGTCCCCCACCCCATATCAATGTTCCCCACCCCATATCATTGTCCCCACCCCATATCAGTGTCCCCCACCCCATATCAATGTCCCCATCCCATATCAGTGTCCCCCACCCCATATCGGTGTCCCCACATCGGTGCCCCCAGCTCGGTGCCCCCAGCCCGGCTCCGTCCCCTCTGTCCCGGCCCCACCCGGGCCAGCCCCGGGTTCCGTTTCTTTGTTCCGCTCCCGCCCCGGGCTCCCTCCAGGCCCGCCCCGGCTCATCAAGCGCTGATTAACGAACGCTCTAATGAGGCTGCGGCGCCTCTCAGAGGCCGAAACGCCGCAAATCCCGCGGGCCGGGCCCAGCGAACGCCTCGGGCCGTGCGTGCCGTGGAAATTCACCCCAAAAACACCCCCGGGGCCACGAGGGATTGATTTGGGGGGCCGCGATCCCAGCTCGGGGTTCGGGCGGCACAAAGGGGCTGGAGCAGCTCTGGGGGTTCATTATTACCCTTGATAAAATAAGTTTATTAAAATTTCCCCGGTAATTTTTATAGGGACGGGGCTGGGCAGCGAGTCCTGCCCGATTTTCCTATGGAAAAAAAAAATGGGATTTTGGTGTTAGGATATTGAATATTTGGCCCAGGATTTTAGGGACCTAGAAATGATGGCTGGGAGCTGATCTTGAATTTCATCGCCTCTAACTCCAAATTCAGCATCCTCAGAATTTCACCCCAAAAAAAGGATTTTTTAGGTGGCCACCTCAGTTTGGCCGCATCCTTCCTTCAGGGATTACATTGATTAAAAAAAACGGGGGAAAATCACCCAAACCAACCAAGCAAAGCGCTGAAAGTGTAAAGTTTCAGCGAGAAAGGCGGAGCGCGGGTTTGCGGGGCTCACCCGAGCTGTGTGAGCGCGCACCGACCCAAACTTCCCCAAATCCGCGATTTTCCCCGCTCCGCCGTTCCCAGCCCTCATAAAACCCAATTTCCCATGCTCGGGGCCAGGCCTGGCAATTGATCTCCCTGCGAGGTTTAAGGAATTAAATTTCGATACCAAACCCAGCGCCTCGCCCGCCATCTGCTCCTGCTTTTTGTGCCCGAGCCCATTGCTTTATTTTAAATTATTTTTTTTTTAGTTTAAGCTGGGTTATTTTTACAATTTTCTTCCGCTGCCGCAAAAAACCCAAAGCAAACAAACCGCGGGCTCGGCTGGGGGCGAGAGCCGGCGTTTAAAAGCCACTCTCGCCCATAAACAAACATTTCTAGGAGGGGAAAGGCAAACAGCGACAAAGGACCGGGGCTTTTTAGGGCTCCCGGTGCCTCAAAGCCCTGAAACGGAAAAGGACAATCTGGGGAAGTTAATGATAAACCGAGAGCGGCCCCAATGATAAACCGAGAGCGGCCCCAATGATAAACCGAGAGCGGCCCCAAAGGCAGCCCCGGGCTGGCGGCACCGTCTGCGGCCGCTGAGCCCGAGCTCGGCAACCGGGAGGGCAGAGATGGGAGCAGAACCCCAAAATTGGGGTTTGGAGGGGCAGAGATGGGATCAGAACCCCCAAATTGGGGTTTGGAGGGGCAGAGATGGGAGCAGAACCCCAAAAATGAGATTTGGGGGGCAGAGATGGGATCAGAACCCCCAAAAGGGGGTGGCCCCGGGGATGGAGGGAAAATGGGATCAGAACCCCAAATGGGTTTGGAGGGGCAGAGATGGGAGCAGAACCCCAAATTGGGGTTTGGAGGGGAGAGATGGAGCAGAACCCCCAAATTGGGTTTGGAGGGGCAGAGATGGGAGCAGAACCCCCAAATTGGGGTTTGGAGGGCAGAGATGGGAGCAGAACCCCAAAACTGGGGTTTGGGGCTCCTTCCTGGGAAAGGGGAGAGGGACCCCGGGGTTTTGAGGCAGAGATGGGAGCAGAACTCCCAAAACGGGGTTTGGAGGGGCAGGGATGGGATCAGAACCCCCAAATGGGGTTTGAGGGGCAGAGATGGGACAGAACCCCAAATGGATTTGGGGGGCAGAGATGGGAGCAGAACCCCCAAAATGGGATTTGGAGGGGCAGAGATGGGATCAGAACCCCAAAATTGGGGTTTGGAGGGGCAGAGATGGGATCAGAACCCCCAAATTGGGGTTTGAGGTTTGGGGCTCCTTCCCATGGAAAAACCGAGGGAATAGATAGGGATCAGAACCCCAAAATGGGGTTGGAGGGGCAGAAATGGGAGCAGAACCCCCAAAACGGGGTTTGGAGGGGCAGAGATGGGATCAGAACCCCAAATTCGGTTTTGGAGGGCAGAGATGGGATCAGAACCCCCAAATTGGGGTTTGAGGGTTTGGGGCTCCTTTCCCCTGTAAAACCGAGGGCAGAGATCGAGATCAGCACCCCAAAAAGCAGAATTTGGGGCTCCTTCCCATGGAAAAACCGAGGGAATAGATCGGGACCAGCCCCCAAAAGCGAGTTTGGGGTTTGGATTGAGTTGGGATTCGGGGTTTGGGGTTTGGGATTTGGGGTTTGGGTTGGGATTTGGGGTTTTGGGATTTGGGGTTGGGGTTTGGGGTTTGGGGTTTGGGATTTGGGGTTTGGGGTTTGGGGTTTGGGATTTGGGGTTTGGATTTGGGGTTTGGGGTTTGGGGTTTGGGATTTGGGTTTGGGATTTGGGGTTTGGGGTTTGGGGTTTGGGATTTGGGGTTTGGGGTTTGCGGCTCCTTCCCCCGCAAAGCCGAGGATGGGAAGGCGGCAGCGCTCGGGTTTTGCCGTTTTTCCCCATAAAATCCCCCAAAAGCGGAGCTTACCTTGCACCGCGGGATTCTCCTCCGCTCCGCGCCCGCCCACGAGGGGAAAATCGCTGCTTAAAATCAACGTTTTCCCCCCCAAATCCCGCTCCTGCCAAAGCTGGATCTCCCCCACCCCCGACCGGGGTTTAATCTGGTTTAAATTTAATTGGGGGAAGCGTGGAGAGCCCGTCCCAAAGGAAGAAATTCCATTTTTATTTGGTTTTTTTTTTTAAATTTTGGGAACAATTCCAGCCCCGCTGCTGTACCTGTGCCCGCCCTGTCCCCTCCTGCAGGGCAGCGACACTTCGGTTGTCACCCGAGCGGGACATTCCCTCCCTTCCTCCCGGCCTGAACCTCCATTTTGGGGCGTTTTGGGGTTTTTTGGAAAGTTATCCCAATTACAGCCCAAGGCAGAGTCAGCAGAATCCCCTAAATGCGAGCTGGATGAAGGGTTTGGGGCTTTTTGGGGTTTTTTGAGGGTTATCCCAATTACAGCCCAAAGCAGAGTCAGCAGAATCCCCTAAATACGAGCTGGATGAAGGGTTTGGTGTTTTGGGGTTTTTTGGGGGTTTTTTGGGGATTTTTTTGGTTTTTTTTTAGGATTTTTGGGGATTTTTGGTTTTTTTTAGGGGTATCTCAGTTACACTCAAACTCTCCCACAATTCAGCAATCCCGACTTTACTTCCCTTTTTCCCTTTTTCCCTTTTTCCCCTTTTCCCCTTTTCCCCTTTTTCCCTTTTTCCCCTTCCCAAACTCTCCCACAATTCAGCAATCCCGACTTTATTTCTCTTTTTCCCTTTTTCCCTTTTTCCCTTTTTTCCCCTTCCCAAACTCTCCCACAATTCAGCAATCCCGACTTTACTTCCCTTTTTCCCTTTCCAAACTCACCCACAATTCAGCAATCCCCACTTTATTTCTCTTTTTCCCTTTTTCCCTTTTTCCCTTTTTTCCTTTTCCCATTTTTCCATTTTTCCATTTTCCCCCTTTTCCCTTTTTCCCTTTTTCCCTTTTTCCCCTTTCCCAAACTCTCCCACAATTCAGCAATCCCGACTTTACTTCCCTTTTTCCCTTTTTCCCTTTTTCCCTTTTTCCCTTTTTCCCTTTTTCCCTTTTTCCCTTTTTCCCTTTTTCCCTTTTTCCCTTTTTCCCTTTTTCCCTTTTTCCCTTTTTCCCTTTTTCCCTTTTTCCCTTTTTCCCTTTTTCCCCTTCCCAAACTCACCCACGGTGCAACAATCCCGACTTTACTTCCCTTTTTCCCTTTTTCCATTTTTCCCCTTTTCCCTTTTTCCCTTTCCCCCTCCCCAAACTCCCCCACAATTCAACAATCCCCACTTTATTTCTCTTTTTCCCTTTTCCCCTTTCCCAAACTCACCCACAATGCAACAATCCCGACTTTACTTCCCTTTTTCCCTTTTTCCCTTTTTCCCTTTTTCCCCTTTTCCCTTTTTCCCTTTTTCCCTTTTTCCCTTTTTCCCCTTTTCCCTTTTTCCCTTTTTCCCTTTTTCCCTTTTTTCCCTTCCCAAACTCACCCACAATTCAGCAATCCCCACTTTATTTCTCTTTTTCCCTTTTTCCCTTTTTCCCTTTTTCCCTTTTTCCCTTTTTCCCCTTCCCCAACTCTCCCACAATTCAGCAATCCCCACTTTATTTCTCTTTTTCCCTTTTCCCCTTTCCCAAACTCACTCACGCTCCGTTTCCCACCACGCCGATCCCGAGCGTTTTATGAATTGCCGAGCTCACAAACCTCATTTAAAATCCCTTTTTTTTTTTTTAGTTTTTTTTCCCTTTTTTTCCCCAGCCCGGGTAAACTTTCGCTCCCTCCTTCCTGAGTTGTTTTCGCTTCTCCTCGGAGCCGGAATTCTCCCCTCCCTCCCTCCCTCCCTCCTTTAACAGCCCCCAGCATTCAAACCCGGCACAGGAAATGGCCAAGGTAGATCCCATCGCCTTTTAGGCCACAAAAAAACTCATTTCAGGCTTTTTTCCCCCAAAAATTTCACCCTTTCAGAGGGAATTTCGCGTTCTAGGGAGGGGGAACCCCTGGCTGAATTTTCCTTCAGAGCCTCTCACGTGTCTTAAAGAATTATTCATTAATTATGGTGGGGTTTTAATTCTGTTTCTTGGCCCTTAAAAGCCAAAAAAAACCCCCAAATAATTTCCCCCTTTTTTGTGATTATCGGCGTTATTATAATTATAATATCGGAATGTTTAATTTAATTTAAAATAAACGCTTTGAGGCGGAGTTATCAGGGATTTATCTCCAACAGACGCGAAGTTCAGCCTCGGTTTAATCCTCCCTTATCAGCTCCCAAACACAAACCAGCACAGGAAAAACCCGAAAATCGCTCAGGTGGGTTAAAATCCTGAGAAATCCCCCCAAAATCCCGCCAAAATCCCAAAATTTGGGGTTTTCCCCCTCCCTGAAGCGCAGCCGGGACAAAACCCCAAATCTCCCCCCAAAAACCCCAAATCTCAGAGGCGAAACCGGCCGGAAGAAGTCGCAAGATTTAATTAAAAAATAACAAAAAAACCCTTTAAAAGTGGTTTAAAGGCGTTTCCGATTGCTCCTTCCTTAAGCCAAAAGTTATAAAATCACGGGGCCGAAAAATGGGAATATTTCAGGAATATTTTGGGGAAAAGCCAAATCTGACTGCAAGGAGGGGATTGGGAAGTTGGGAATTTTTGGGCAAAATGTTCCTTCTGTCCGCAGAGACGAGAAAGAGAATTGAGATCAGAAAAAGAGAATTTAGATCAGAAAGAGAGAATTGAAATAAGAGAGAGAGGATTGGAATGAGAGAAGGAAAATTGAAATGAGAGGAAGAAAATTGAGATCAGAGAGAGAGGATTGAAATGAGAAAAAGAGAATTGAAATGAGAGAGAGAAAATTGAAATGAGAAAAAGGAAATTGAGATCAGAGAGAGAATTGAAATGAGAAAAAGAGAATTGAAATGAGAGAGAATTGAGATCAGAGAGAGAATTGAAATGAGAGAAAAAGAATTGAAATGACAGAAAAAGAACTGAGATCAGAGAAAGAGAATTGAAATGAGAAAAAGAGAATTAAAATCAGAGCTGGGCCCCAGAATATTCCGAATTTTCCCTCCCAGAATATTCCGAATTTTCCCTCCCAGAATATTCCAAATTTTCCCTCCCAGAATATTCCGAATTTTCCCTCCCAGAATATTCCGAATTTTCCCTCCCAGAATATTCCAAATTTTCCCTCCCAGAATATTCCGAATTTTCCCTCCCAGCCCAACCCGCCCAGCGCTGACCCAGCAAAGCCCAGCAGAAGTTTTCCCTCTCCAAAATTTAATTTTTTAAAAATAACTTTTCCCTCCCACCCATCGCACTCACATCCCCGCAATCAACCCCATTCCCAAACTCGCCTTTCCCGCCTCGTTTCTCCCCAAAAATTCCGACTTTTCCGCGCCGCTCCTCGGGTTTCCCTTCTCCAGTTTTCGCTTTTGTTTTGCGAGCAGAGGAGTTTCCAATTTCATTTCTGATGCGTTTCAATTGGGGGGATTTCAAATCCAGCTCTCCAAGCCACCAGAAAAAGGTTAAGAAAAGAGATTAAAGGACAAAAAAATATTAAAAATATTAAAAAATTAACTCCTGACGGGGGGGATTTCAAATCCAGCTCTCCAAGCCACCAGAAAAAGGTTAAAAAAAGAGATTAAAGGATAAAAAAAAATTAAAAATATTAAAAATTAACTCCTGAAGGCGCGGAAAAAAACGAGAGTAAATGGATTTTGAGGGTTTTCTTGCGATGTTTGGAGATTTCCGTGATCAGGGATGGAAAACCCGCTCGGTTTCTCTCTCCAGGCTCTTTCCTGGTTGGGATTTATTCACTCTCGCACGCTGCCACCAGCAGCTTTATTTATAGCAGTGGCGCCGGGAGGGATTTATTATTATTATTATTATTATTATTATTATTATTATTTATTTTTGCCTTGCCTGAAGGTATTTATTACAGGTGAGACAGGCCCGAGCGCAGAGCAGGTGTTTGCCTTCACTTCGCCCCCAATAATTCCATTTTTCTCCCGTTTAACCCCAGCCCGGCCGTTTATCCATCAGCTGCACAAACACCGGCGCCTTCCAACTTTAAATCTAATTTATTTTTTTTTTTTTAGTTTTTACAGCTTTTGAGGATTTCCCCTCGAATTTGCGGAATTGTCTGGTTTGGTTATTTAATAATAATAATAATTATAATAATAATAATAATTTCTGAGGGTAATAAAGGCGAGCAGTGTGACAGCCCGCTCGTATTTCACCGCCGTGACATTCGGGGCTCTCCCCGCCCAGAGCTGCTTTAAAAAAAGAAATAAATCAAAAATAAATTTATTTAAAAAATTTTAAAAATCAGGTAGGAAGGCGAAAAGTTGGGAAATTTCAGGGATTGGCCCCGGAGGGGAGGGAGAGGCGGATTTGGGGATTAATTATTAATTAATTAATTTGTTGTTTTGGGGTGATCCCCTGGAAAGGAGAGGGGACCTCGAGGGTCACTCACCTGGGGACATTCACCCAAAGTGTCCCCAGAATGTCCCCAAAGTGTCCCCAAAGTGTCCCCAGAGTGTCCCCAAAGTGTCCCCAAAGTGTCCCCAAATTGGACCCGAAATGTCCCAAAGTGTCCCCAAATTGGACCCGAAATGTCTCAAAGTGTCCCCAGAATGTCCCCAGTGTCCCAAAGTGTCCCCAAATTGTTCACAAAGTGTCCCCAGAATGTCCCCAAAGTGTCCCCAAAGTGTCCCCAAATTGGACCCGAAATGTCCCAAAGTGTCCCCAAATTGTTCACAAAGTGTCCCCAGAATGTCCCCAGTGTCCCCAAAGTGTCCCCAAATTGGACCCGAAATGTCCCAAAGTGTCACCAGAATGTCCCAAACTGTGCCCAGAATGTCTCAGGGTGTCCCCCAAATTGTCCCCAAATTGTTCCCAAAGTGTCACCAAACTGTCCCCTGAGTGTCCCCAAATTGTTCCCAAAAAGTCCCCACAGTGTCCCCAAATTGAATCCATTGACCCCAGAGTGTCCCCAAAATGTCCCCAAAACTTCCCCAAAGTGTCCCCACAGTGTCCCCAAATTATTCCCAAAGTGCCCCTGAAGTGCCCCCAGAATGTCCCCAAATTGTCCCCAAAATGTCCCCAAACATCCCCAAATGGTTCCCAAATTGTCCCCACAGTGTCCCCAAAATGTCCCCACAGTGTCCCCAAAATGTCCCCAAATTGTTCATAAATTGTCCCCAAAATGTCCCCAAAATATCCCCAAATTCTTCCAAATTTGTGCCCAGAGTGTCCCCAGTGTCCCCAAATTGCTCCCAAATTGTCCCCAAATTGTTCCCAAAGTATCACCAAACTGTCCCCAAAGTGTCCCCAAACGTCCTCAAAGTGTCCCCAAAGTGTCCCCAAATTGGATCCATTGACCCCAGAGTGTCCCCAAAATGTCCCCAAATTGTCCCCACAGTGTCCCCAAATTGTTCCCAAAGTGTCCCCAAATTGTTCCCAAAATGTCCCCACAGTATCCCCAGAGTGTCCCCAAAATATCCCCAAATTGTTCCAAATTTGTGCCCAGAGTGTCCCCACAGTGTCCCCAAATTGTCCCCCAAGTGTCTCGAGTGTCCCCAAAGTGTCCCCAAAGTGTCCCCAAAGTGTCCCCAAATTGTTCCCAAATTGTCCCCACAGTGTCCCCAAATTGTCCCCAAAATGTCCCCAAATTTCCGCTCGGATTCCGCAGCCGGAGCTGCCAAATCTCAGCTTGACCCCAAATTCCCAAATTTCGGCCGCTCCTCCCCTCAGCCCGGATCCATTTCAGTTTTTAACCCCGCGAGCCCCAAAATCGCCTCTTTTGGGGGAAATCTTGGTGGGGGATCAAAGCTCGGGTTGGGATGGGAGCTTTTGTCACCTTCATCACCATCATCATCATCATCATCATCATCATCATCATCATCACCTCCTCAGGAACCTCAGCTCGCTCCGAGGGGCTGGAAAAGGCAAAAATGCGAATTTTCCCTCATTTTAGAGCCTGTGCTGGTTATTCCGGGCCTGGAAATGAAATTTTCCATGATTTATCCTGACCGGAAAAGGCAAAAACGCGAATTTTCCCTCATTTTAGAGCCTGTGCTGGTTATTCCGGGCCTGGAAATGAAATTTTCCGTGATTTATTCTCAGAAATGAATATTTCTGTGGTTTATCCTCAGAAATGAAGATTTCCGTGGTTTATCCTCAGAAATGAAATTTCCGTGATTTATCAACAGAAATGAAGATTTCCGTGGTTTATCCTGGCTGGAAAAGGCAAAAATGCGAATTTCCCCTCATTTTAGAGCCTGTGTCGGTTATTCCGGGCCTGGAAATGAAATTTTCTGTGATTTATTCTCAGAAATGAATATTTCCGTGGTTTATCAACAGAAATGAAGATTTCCGTGGTTTATCCTGGCTGGAAAAGGCAAAAATGCGAATTTTCCCTCATTTCAGAGCCTATGCCGGTTGTTCTGGGCCTGGAAATGAAATTTTCCGTGGTTTATCCTCAGAAATGAAGATTTCTGTGGTTTATCCTCAGAAATGAATATTTCCGTGGTTTATCCTCAGAAATGAAGATTTCTGTGGTTTATCCTGGCTGGAAAAGGCAAAAATGCGAATTTTCCCTCATTTCAGAGCCTATGCCAGTTGTTCTGGGCCTGGAAATGAAATTTTCCGTGCTTTATCCTCAGAAATGAAGATTTCTGTGGTTTATCCTCAGAAATGAAGATTTCTGTGGTTTATCCTCAGAAATGAAGATTTCCGTGGTTTATCCTCAGAAATGAAGATTTCCGTGGTTTATCCTCAGAAATGAAGATTTCCGTGGTTTATCCTGGCTGGAAAAGGCCAAATTGCCAATTTTCCCTCATTTTTGTGGCTGAGCTGGTTATTCCGGGCCTGGAAATGAAGATTTTTGGGATTTATCTCGCCCGGCCGTGGGCTGAGAGGGGAAGGGAATAAAGGAGAAAAATTGAGCCCAAATCCAGGAAAATCACTTTAAAAAAATTTTATTTTAATTTCATTTTCCCCCGGGTCATGGGCAGCACCTTTCCCTTCAACGAGGCCGCAGAACCCCTGGAAATAAATTGAATTTTCCTCAGGGTTTGGGAGCATTGGGAAGTTAAAAAAGCACTCCAAAATCTCAGGTTTTGGGGGGAAAAAATGGATAAAAAATGAGGGGAATTGAGCCCTGCTGTTATGGCCCAAATCCAGGAAAATCACTTTTTATTTTTATTTTATTTTTATTTTATTTTCCTCGGATCGTGGACAGCACTTTCCTTTCACACAACATTTACGAGGCGGCGGAACCGCTGGAAATAAATCGATTTATCCTCAGGAGCTGGGAGCAGCAGAGAGTGAATAAAACACTCCAAAATCTCAGGGTTTGGGAGGAAAAATAAATTGAAAAATTGAGAGGCAAATCGAGCCTGACTGTCACCGCCCAAATCCAGGAAAATCACTTTTTAATTTTATTTTTATTTTTATTTTATTTTATTTTATTTTCTCCAGATCGAGGGCAGCACCTTTCCCTTCACCCAACATTTACGAGGCCGCGGAACCGCTGGAAATAAATCGATTTATTTAGGATTTAGGGAGTTTAAAAACCACCCAGAAATTTCAGATTTTTGGCGGAAAAAATATAAAATAAACCAGCGAGGCGGGGGTGGCGTTGGGCACGGGGTCCCTTTATTTTTTCCTTTATTTTTTCCTTTATTTTTTCCTTTTTTTCCCCTTTTTTTCCCTCTTTCCCGGGCAATAAATCCGCGGCTATAAAAATCAAAGCGGGCCAATGTGAGTTGGATGAAACTCCGGGTTTGGGGCACTGCGGAACAAAGCTCGGCCTTTTACGGCCTCGTAAAATTCTGAATTTCGGCCCGGCCGAGGGGAATTGGCCCGGCCCCGCCGAAATTCTCAATTTTTACATTTATTTCTAAGGAAATCCCACAGCGCTGAGCCCGAGGAAAGCGCTGGGGCTGCTTGAAAATTGAAATATTTGAGATTTTATTGAGGGAAATGTTTGGAAATTCATGTGTTGGGCATCCCTGCTCCCGTGCCGGACGGTTCATTATTTATAATTATTTAGAATTATTTGTAATTATGTATAATTATTTATAGTTATTTATATCGCATTCCTCAGTGCTCCGGGCGCTCCCCAAAAACGCGAATTTTGGTTTTGCTCCCCCAAAAATGCGAATTTCTGCGGGTTTTTATGTGGATGTGTGACCATAAAGAAATCGCGGCCAGGAGGGGTGGGGGCTGTTTGTGTTTATTCTTTTTCTATTTTATTTTATTTTATTTTATTTTATTTTTATTTTTATTTTATTTTATTTTATTTTATTTTATTATTATTTTATTTTAATTTTATTTTTTATTTTTATTTTATTTTTATTTTATTTTATTTTATTTTTATTTCATTTTTATTTTATTTTATTTTATTTTATTTTATTTTATTTTATTTTTATTATTATTTTATTTTTATTTTATTTTTTATTTTTATTTATTTTTATTATTTTGTTATTTTATTTTATTTTATTTTATTTTATTTTTATTTTAGTTTAGTTTAGTTTTATTTTAGTTTAGTTTTATTTTTTTTATTTCACTTCATTTCATTTCATTTCATTTTATTTTATTTTATTTCATTTCATTTCATTTCATTTTTTTTAAATTTTATTTTTATTACTTTATTTTTATTTTATTTTATTTTATTTTATTTTATTTTATTTTATTTCATTTCATTTCATTTCATTTCATTTCATTTTTTTTAAATTTTATTTTTATTACTTTATTTTTATTTTATTTTATTTTATTTATGTTTTTCCCCGCGTTTTTGCGGTGCAAAAATGAAGAGACGCCTTTCATCCATCCCCAATCCCCCGCGGTCCTCACTGAAGGCAGAGCCGGCGCATCAGCACCATCCCTTCAACAACAAAAAAAATAAAAAAATAAAAAAATAAATCCCGAACTCCCCAATCCCACCCCGGCTCCGCTCGGACCCCTCCCCGCCAACTCCGGCTGAGGAGGGGGCGGCAAAACGGAAACACCAAAAACCCTCCCTGGGAGCCGCTGCGGCGAATTTGGAATTTTTGATTGATTTGGCGGCCCCGGCCCGGGAGCGCGGCCATAAAAGGAACCGGAGCCGGAGCCGGAGCCGGAGCCGGAGCCGGAGCGGGCGCGGGCGGAGCGGGCGCGGCCCCGGGCCCGGCAGTGACGCGGCCCCGGCGCTTTATCAGCCCCGCGGAGCGACCTCGGAGCGACCATTGCGGCTCCGCAGCCCCGCGGAGCGTCCGCGGAGCGCCCGCTCCTCCGCACCCACAGCCTTGCATCCTTCATTTTTAAACATATATTTCAATTTTTTCCCAATTTTCTTTCATTTTATTTTCAATTTTCTTTCATTTTTCCCCCAATTTTCTTTCATTTTTTTCCCATTTTCTTTCATTTTTCCCCCAATTTTCTTTCCTTTTTCCTCCAATTTTCTTTCATTTTTTTCCATTTTCTTTCCTTTTATTCCATTTTCTTTCCTTTTTTTCCACTTTCTTTCATTTTATTTCAATTTTCCTTCATTTTTTTCTCCATTTTCTTTCATTTTATTTTCCATTTTCTTTCCTTTTATTTTCAATTTTCTTTTATTTTCAATTTTCTTCCATTTTTTTCTCCATTTTCTTTCATTTTATTTCAATTTTCTTTCTTTTTTTTCAATTTTCTTTCATTTTATTTTCAAATTTCTTTCATTTTTTCCAATTTTCTTTCATTTTTTTCTTTCAGCCTCCTACAATTTTTCCTTTTCAATTTTATGGTTTGTTTCTCTTCGTTTTATGGCTTTTCTTTTTATTCCGGGCTTCCTTTTCCTTTCATTCTAGAGTCTGTTTCTTTTGAATTCAGGGCCTGTGGTGTTTTGGTTTTGTTTGTTTGTTTTTTGTTGTTTTTTTTAATTTTATGGTTTCTCTTCTTTTAATTTTCGGGTCTGTTTTCTTTTTAATTTAAGGTTCTGTTTTAATTTTCGGGTTTGTTTCTTTTAATTTTAGGGTCTTTTTTTTTTAATTTTAGGATTTCTTTTCTTTTCATTTCAGTGTTTCTTTTCTTATAATTTTATGGTTTGTTTTCTTTTCATTTTATGATTTCTTTCCTTTTCATTTTATGATTTCTTTCCTTTTAACATTATGGTTTCTTTCCTTATAATTTTACGCTGTCTTTTCTTTTAATTTTATGCTGTCTCTTCTTTAAACGCGATGGTTCCTTTCCTTATCATTTCACGCTGTCTTTTCTTTTAACGTTACGGTTTCTTTCCTTTTCCTTTTACGCTTTCTTTCCTTTCAATTTTTCCTTTTTTTTTTCTTTTTCTTTTAATTTTATGTTTGTTTTTTTTTTTTCCTTTTAACTCTAGGAGTTTTCATCTTAACTTTATGACTTCTTTCCCTTTTAACTCTAGGATTTTCATTTTAATTTTATTCTTTTTTTTTTCCTTTTTATTCTAGGAGTTTCATTTTAATTTTATGATTGTTTTCCTTTTTTATTCTAAGAGTTTCATTTTAATTTTATGATATTTTTTCCTTTTTATTCTAAGAGTTTAATTTTAATTTTATGCTTTCTTTTTCTTTTTATTCTAAGAGATTCATTTTAATTTGATGATTTTTTTTTCCTTTTCACTCTAGGAGTTTCATTTTAATTTTATGATTGTTTTCCCTTTTTATTCTAAGAGTTTAATTTTAATTTTAGGAGGAGTTTTTATATACATATATTTAATTTTAAGGGGGTTTTTTGTTATTTTTTCCCACTCCATAATTTGAAATTTCCACCCCAAGCGCCGCCCCGTACGATGCCTCACCATGTCCATCTCTGGCACCCTCAGCAATTACTACGTCGACTCCATCATCAGCCACGAGGGCGACGACTCCCCCTCCCCTAAATTCCCCCCCGCTCCTTTCGCCGCCCCCCGAGCCCCCGGCGAACCCCTCGAGTTCCCCTCGTGCAGTTTCCAACCCTCGTGGCCCGGCCCCGCCGCCTTCCCCGCCTTCCTGGGCCAGCCCTGGCTGGAAGCGGGGCCCGGCCCGGCCAAAGCCGAGCTCGGCCGGGTCCTGGATGGGCCCAAGGGCGGCTTCGCCCCGGAGCAGCCGCGGGAGGACGCGCTGGGCATCGCCCCCATGGTCCAGCGGCGCGGCGGCGGCTTCGAGGATCGTAAACCCGGAGGGAGCGAGGACAAAGCCGGCCGAGATCAAAGTGAGTGATAAAAGGGGAAAAAGGGAGAGGCGCAATAAAAATGAAAATAAAAAAAAAAACAAAAAAAGGGGGGGTGAAAGTTGAAAATCGGGGCTGGGGAGGGGAAGGGAGGGGAAGGGGAGGGGCAGGGATGGGATGGGGTGGGAGAGAGAGGGGGGTGAGGAAATGGGAATAAAAAATCGGGGTTTTTTGGGGTTGGGCATGGAGAGAGAGTGAGGAGAGGAGAGGAGAGAGAGCGGCAGGGACGGAGGAAAATGCGGGAAAACGGCAGGAAAATACAGGAAAATACAGGAAAACCCAGGAAAACGGCAGGAAAACGGCAGGAAAATACAGGAAAATATAGGAAAACGGCAGGAAAATACAGGAAAACGCAGGAAAACAGAAGAAAATGCAGGAAAATGGCAGAAAATGCAGGAAATATAGGAAAACGCAGGAAAACTAGGAAAACGCAGAGAAAACGCAGGAAAATTCAGGAAAAGGCAGCAAAATGGCAGGAAATCCCAGGAGACGCAGGAAAAGGGAGGAACGGAAAAAACCCAGGGAAAAGGGAGGAAAATGCAGGGAAAGAGGGAGGAAATTCAAGAAATGGAGGGCGGAGGGGCAGCGCGGAAAAGCCGCGGGTTGGAAATGGAGAGGAAAGAGGGGGGAAAATGGGGAGAAAAGAAAAAAAAATGAAGGGAAAAAGTTCAGCGGGGGAAGAGCGGAAACTGCGCGGGGTGGAAATGGAGAGGAAAGGGGGGAAAAAAAAGAGGAAAAATTGATGGGAAAAGTTCAGCGGGGAAAGCGCGGAAACACCGCGGGGGAGGAAAGTGAGGAAAACGGGGAGAAATGGGGGAAAAGGGGAAAAATCTCCGGGAAAAATTCACTGGGAGGGAAACGCGGAAACTCCGCAAGGGGAGGAAAGTGAGGGAGAAAAAAAGGGGGAAAAACGGGGAAAAAAAAGAGGAAAAATTGATGGGAAAAGTTCAGCGGGGAAACCGCGGAAACACCGCCGGGGAGGACAGTGAGGAAAATGGGGAAAATGGGGAAAAAGGGGAAAAATTGATGGGAAAAATTCACTGGGAGGGAAACGCGGAAACTCCGCAAGGGGAGGAAAGTGAGGAAAAGTGGGGAAAAAAAAGGAAAAATCTCCGGGAAAAGTTCACTGGGAGGGAAACGCGGAAACTCCGCAAGGGGAGGAAAGTGAGGAAAACGGGGAGAAAAAAATGGGGAAAAAGGGGAAAAAGGGGGAAAATCTCCGGGAAAAATTCACTGGGAGGGAAACGCGGAAACTCCGCAAGGGGAGGAAAGTGAGGGAGAAAAAAGGGGGAAAAATAAAAAGGGAGAAAAAAAAAGGAAAAATTCGGGAAAAAGTTCACTGGGAGGGAAACGCGGAAACTCCGAAAGGGGAGGAAAGTGAGAGAGAAAAAAGGGGGGAAAAATAAAAAGGGAAAAAAAAAAGGAAAAATCTCGCGCGGAAAAAAGGTTCACCTGGGAGGGAAACGCGGAAACTCCGCAAGGGGAGGAAAGTGAGGGAGAAAAAAGGGGAGGAAAAACAAAAAGGGAGAAAAAAAAGGAAAAATCTCCGGGAAAAAGTTCACTGGGAGGGAAACGCGGAAACTCCGCAAGGGGAGGAAAGTGAGGGAGAAAAAAGGGGGAAAAACGGGGAAAAAAGAGGAAAAATGGGTGGGAAAATGTTCCCGGCCGAGGTTCCGCGCTGCCTTTGCCGGCGCTGCCTCCCGAGCGCGCAGTTCATTTATTTGCGCCGTTAATTGTTTGTTTATTAGCGGCGATGAATATTTCAGAGCCACGCTCCTTCCCTGCTTTAAAAAAAAAAACCCAAAATACAACCGGAGAAGGAGGGAGGGCGCGTTGGAGTTAATTAGCTTTTATATCAGCTTTTATATCGCTTTTATATCGCTTTTATATCGGTTTTATATCAGTTTTATATCAGTTTTTATTCGTAATTTCGCCGGATTGGGGAGACGCTGAAACTCCAGGCCGGGCTCCGTTTTTCCGCGTGAAAGATGGATTTAAAATAATCCAAATAATCGGCCCGGAGGGTGGCTAACGCTATTAATAATATTAATATTGTTATTTTTAATGATAATATTTGGCTTGGAGGGAGGGAGCGGCGGCGTCACCTCCTGCTGGCGCCTGGTTCTGCTCCAAGGTGACCCCGCAGTGGTTTTGCCCTCCAGGAGGAGATTTTTCCATTAAAAAAACCCGAACTTTTCCATAAAAACCCCGAATTTTTCCATTAAAACCCGACTTTTTCCATAAAAACCCCGATTTTTTCAATAAAAAAGGGGAATTTTTTCCATAAAAACTCGAATATTTCTATTAAAAAGTGGATTTTTCCAATTTTTAAAAAATTGGGTGTTTTTTCCCCTAAAATCCCGAATTTTAAAATAAAAAGGGGATTTTTTCCATAAAAACTCGAATATTTCTATTAAAAAGTGGATTTTTCCTTTTTAAAAATTGGGGTTTTTTTCCCTAAAATCCCGAATTTTTAAATAAAAAGGGGATTTTTTCCATAAAAGCTCGGTTTTTTCTATAAAATGTGATTTTTTCCTTTTTAAAAATGGGTTTTTTTTCCCTCTAAAACCCCGATTTTCCAGCTGCAAAGCACAGCTCTCCGGGTGGTGGAAATTCCCATTTTTTCTCCCTTTAAATGAACTTTTTTCCCATTAAAAACTCGGATTTTTCTCTCTCCCCCTCGCCATTTCCTCTCGCAGCGCTTTTTCCTTGCTGCTGCTGTTTTTAAATTCACTTTTAATTTATTTTCCCTTTCCCCTCTCAGTGAACTCGCCCAGAAGAAAAGTTCTTTTCTGTTGTGCTGGGCAGGGATCCAGAACAAACCCAAACCGAGCGCGCCAAACAAAACCCCCGAAAATGGAACATTTTGTCCCAAAATAATCCCTCTCCAAGCCGCTCTGCTTTCCGTGCGGTTTTTTTATTTTTATTTCAATAATAATTAAATTTCTTGCTGGCGTTCCGGGCTGTTTTGCGGCCAGTCCTGATTCCGATTTTCCCGTTTTTCCCCTTTTTTTTTGTTGTTGTTTCTCCCTAATGAATCCCTGCCTGGAAGCTGTTAATTTATTTTACTGGATTTTGGAGAAAAAAAAACAAAAATAAAAGAGATGCCAGGACCTCTCCCCATTCGCTTTCCTGCCCGGGGATTTGTGAGGAAATAAAATAAAATAAAAATCCATTTAAACGACCCCAAAATGCCCCGAACCCGGCGGGCTGGAGCGCGGCCATTAAAGGATGGCGGGCAGGATTAACAATATCAATTATTAACAGCTTTCCTCCTCTTTAATTATTAATTCTGCATATTGGATCCCGTCAATTCCGGGGAGGAAACAGCCCCGCAAACTCGGAAGGGGCAGGACTCGCACGGGGTTGATATTTTATATTTTTTTTTTATTGGAAATAATCAATAAATTGGATTTTTAGGGGGTGTTTGGGGTGGCCCAGGAGTTTCTGTGCGGGGTTTCGGCTCCAGCCGCGATTCTGGGGTAAAAAAGGGAATAAAAGGGGAATTTGTGCCGTGGCGTCCCTCCCTCCCCCGTTACCGATATTTGCAGGTGATTAGCGAAAATCCCAATATTTACCCTAAAACCACTTCGCTTTCGGGTGCGATTTTCGCCGCCTCGGCCGCTGCCAGCGGGGCGGGCTCGGCTCCCAAAATTTCGCCTCCCTCCATGGAAAAAACTCCCCAAATATCCCCAAAAATTATCAAATCTCCCCAAATATCCCCAAAATTATCATTTTTTATTCCACCATTCCCACCAAGCTTCTCCCACCCGCCAGCGTGACGAGGGCGGGCTTTTATTTATTCCTAATTTTATTGATTTATTTTTTTCAAAACATTATTTATTTCTTTATTTCCACGTGTTCGTTTTGGATTTCACTTCTTTTATAAATTCGTTTCTTTTATTGTAAATGTAACTTATTTGTCTTGATTTACGGTATCACATAATTAAAAGATAACTGCAATTATTGTAAAAAATAGTTATTTATTTATTTATTTATTTATTTACTTTTATTTATTTACTTTTATTTTTATTTCTTTATTTTTTGGCTGCATTTCCAGCCCTGCCAATGTCGCTGGCTGGGGGTGGTGGCAGCCAGAGAGGGATTTTTGGGGCCAGATTGCACCAAAAAAATTAATTAAAAAAATTAAAATTGCCAGGATTTTTTTTTTCAGGAAAAGCCCCTCCAGGTCTCCCCTCCCTGCTTGATGGGGCTGGGGGAGAAAATCCTGAGGAAAATGGGGAGAAAAGGGAAAATTTGGGGTTGGTTTGTTTGTGTGGAATGAGGGGGGCTGGGGCGGGACCCCAAAACCTGGAGAAATTCACCCAAAAACCCCGGGGAAATTCACCCCAAAACCTGGAGAAATTCACCCAAAAACCCCGGGGAAATTCACCCCAAAACCTGGAGAAAAAAACCCAAAAACCCCGGGGAAATTCACCCCAAAACCTGGAGAAATTCACCCAAAAACCCCGGGGTCCATCCTAAACCTACAGAAATTCACCCCAAAACCCCTTGGGGTGCACCCAAAACCCACAGAAATTCACCCAAAAACCTCCAGACAGGGACCCCAAAACCCTCGAGGTGCACCCAGAACCCACAGAACCTCCCCCAAAACTCGCAAAAATTCACCCAAAACCATCAGGTATGAACCCAAAAAGCCACAGAAATAAACCCCAAACCCACAGAAATGAACCCAAAACCCCTCAGCTCCCGCGCCCCCAGTCCCAGCTCCGGCACCGCTGGAATTTTTGGGGAATTTTTGGGGTTTTCAAAAGGGTTCTTTCTGGATTTTCTAGGGGTTTATTTTGGGCCTTGGGGTTGGGTTTTTAGTTGTTTATTTTTTTGTTTTTTTGTGGTTTTGTTTTTATTTTTGTTTTCTTCCGGGTTTGGTTTAGTTCTGTTTGCTTTTAGTTTTGGGTTTGGTGTTTTTGCTTGCTTGGTTTGTGTGGTTTTTGTTGCTTTGGTTTGGTTTGGTTTCATTAGTTTTAGTTTTGGGCTTTGTTATTTTTTGTTGTTTGATTGGGTTTTGGTTTGGGTTTGAAGTGGTTTGGTTGGGTTGGGTTGGGTTTGGTTGGTTTTTGCTTTGTTTTTCTGTTTGGTTTGGTTGGGTTTGGGTTGGTTTGGTTGGTTTTTGTTTTGTTTTTTGGTTTGGCTGGTTTGAGTTGGTTTGGTTGGGTTTCTGTTTTGTTTTTGGGTTTGGTTGGGTTTGGTTTGGGTTTGGTTTGGTTGGGTTTGGTTAGGTTGGGTTTGGTTGGTTTGGTTTCATTGGTTTGGTTGGTTTTTGGTTTTGTTTTTGGGTTTGATTTGGGTTGGTTTGGTTGGTTTTTGGTTTTGTTTTTGGGTTTGGTTTGGGTTGGTTAGGTTGGGTTTGGTTGGTTTGGTTTCATTGGTTTGGTTGGTTTTTGGTTTTGTCTTTGGGTTTGGTTTGGTTTGGTTTGGTCGGGTTTCATTGGTTTGGTTGGTTTTTGGTTTTGTCTTTGGGTTGGTTGGTTGGTTGGTTTTGGTTTTTTGGTTTTGGTTGTTTTGGTTTTGTTTTTGGGTTTGGTTTGGTTTGGGTTGGTTTGGGTTGGTTGGGTTTGGTTGATTGGTTTGGTTGGGTTTGGTTGGTTTTTGGTTTTGTTTTTTGTTTGGTTTGGTTTCATTGGTTTGGTTGTGTTGGCTTGGGTTGGTTTGGTTTGGTTTGGTTTGGTTTGGTTGGTTTTTGCTTTGTTTTTCTGTTTGGTTTGGGTTTGGTTGGTTTGGTTTCATTGGTTTTGTTGGTTTTATGGTTTTGTTTTTTGGTTTGGTTTGGGTTGGTTGGTTTGGTTGGTTTTTGTTTTGTTGTTTTTGGTTTGGTTTGTATTGTTTTTGGTTTGGTTTGGTTGGTTTGGTTTGGTTGGGTTTGGTTTGGTTGGTTTATTGGTTTGGTTTGTTTGGTTTCATTGGTTTGGTGGTTTTTGGTTTTGTTTTTGGGTTTTGGTTTTGGTTTGATTTGGGTTGGGTTTGGTTTGGTTGGGTTTGGTTGGTTTTTGGTTTTGTTTTTGGGTTTGGTTTGGTTGTTTGGTTGGTTTGGTTGGTTTTTGGCTTTTGTTTTTTTTTTTGGTTTGTTGGGTTTGGTTTGGGTTGGTTTGTTGATTTGGTTTATTGTTTGTTGGTTTTTGGTTTTGTTTTTGGTTGGTTGGTTTTTGTTTTTTGTTGTTGGGTTGTTGGTCTTGGTTGGGTTTGTTTTGTTTTTGTTTGGGTTTGGTTTGTTCAGGTTTCTTTTGCTTGTTTTCGTTTTTGGTTTTTTCTTTCGCTTCATTTCATCTTTCATTTCATCCATTGCCCTACTACCACCACCCACCTCCCCTTAAAAAAACCCCAAAAAAACCCCAAAAAACCCCAAAAAAACACCAAAAAACCCCAAAAAAACCCCCAAAAAACCCCAAAAAACCCCAAAACTCTGATTCCTCCCATTGCCCCCATTTTTACTCTTCAAACCCCCCTTTTTGCAGCCAACCCCGCCGCCAGCTGGCTGCAGGCGCGCTCGTCGCGCAAGAAGCGCTGCCCGTACAGCAAATTCCAGACGCTGGAGCTGGAGAAGGAGTTCCTGTTCAACGCGTACCTGAGCCGCGAGCGGCGGCACGAGGTGGCGCGGCTGCTCAACCTCAGCGAGCGCCAGGTCAAGATCTGGTTCCAGAACCGACGGATGAAGATGAAGAAGATGAACAAGGAGCAGGGCAAGGAGTGACGGCGGAGTTGGCGAAAACTCGGCGGTTTTTTTCCTCCAAACCGCCCCAAAAGCGGCGCCGGAAACTCCCCACAGGCGCTGGAAACTCCTCACAGTCTGTTGTTCCAGCTGAAATTTTATTTTACTCTTTAAAAAATCTAATTTTTGTGTTTTGGAGCAACTCAGCCCAAAGCGCGGCTCCTTTCAGGGTAAGGAGTGACGGGACAGGCAGCGCCATCAAAACTCAGAGATTTTCTCCAAACTGCCCCAAAAGCGGCGCTGGATCCTCCTCCCATCTGCTGTTCCAGCTGAAATTTTATTTTACTCTTTAAAAAATCTCTTTTCGTGTTTTGGAGCAACTCAGCCCAAAGTGCAGCTCCTTTTGGGTGTGAGGAGTGACAGGAGAGGCAGCGCTCCCAAAACTCAGAGATTTTCTCCAAACTGCCCCAAAAGCGGCGCTGGATCCTCCCCAGTCTGTTGTTCCAGCTGAAATTTTATTTTTCTCTTCAAAAAAATCTCAGCCCAAAGCGTGGCTCCTTTTTGGGGAAAGGAGAGAGAGGACACAGAGGCAGAGTTCCCAAAACTCAGAGATTTTCTCCAAACTGCCCCAAAAGCCGCGCCGGATCCTCCCCAGTCTGTTGTTCCAGCTGAAATTTTATTTTCCTCTTCAAAAAATCTCTTTTGGAGCAACTCAGCCCAAAGCGCGGCTCCTTTCGGGGTAAGGAGTGACAGGACAGAGGCCGCGACCCCAAGTTCAGCGTTTTCCTCCAAACTGCCCCAAAAGCAGCCTCGGAAGATCCCCCAGTCTGTTGTTCCAGATGAAATTCTGGTTGTTTTCATTTAAAAAACTTTTTTTGGGGTTCAACGAGACCCAAAGTGCGGCTCCTTTTGGGGAAAATGAATGAGGAGGGCGAGGAGTGACGGGATGGACAGAGCTCCCAAAACTCAGAGATTTCCTCCAAACTGCCCCAAAAGCAGCGCCGGATCCTCCCCCAGTCTGTTGTTCCAGCTGAAATTTTATTTTCCTCTTTAAAAAATCGAATTTTCGCGTTTTGGAGCAACTCAGCCCAAAGCGCGGCTCCTTTTTGGGGAAAGGAGTGAGAGGACAGAGGCAGCGACCCCAAACTCAGCGTTTTCCTCCAAACTGCCCCAAAAGCAGCCTCGGAAGCTCCCCCAGTCTGTTGTTTCAGCTGAAATTCTGGTTATTTTCATTTAAAAATCTTTTATTTGGGGTTCAACGAGACCCAAAGTGCGGCTCCTTTTGGGGAAAATGAATGAGGAGGAGTGACGGGATGGACAGAGCTCCCAAAACTCAGCATTTTTCATCAAACTGCCCCAAAAGCAGCCCTGGATCCTCCTCCAGTCCGTTGTTCCAGCTGAAATTTTATTTTACTCTTTAAGAAAAATCTCTTTTCGTGTTTTGGAGCAACTCAGCCCAAAGCGCGGCTCCTTTTTGGGGAAAGGAGTGACAGGAGAGACAGCACTCCCAAAACTCTGCATTTTCCTCCAAACTGCCCCAAAAGCCGCGCTGGATCCTCCCCAGTCTGTTGTTCCAGCTGAAATTTTGGTTATTTTCATTTTTTAAATCTCTTTTCTCCTTCTGGAGAACAGAGGTAAAAGGAGCCCAAAGTGCGGCTCCAAAAAGGAGTTTGGAGTTTCCCAAAACTCAGAGATTTCCTCCAAACTGCCCCAAAAGCAGCGCCGGATCCTCCCCCAGTCTGTTGTTCCAGCTGAAATTTTATTTTCCTCTTTAAAAAATCGAATTTTCGCGTTTTGGATCAACTCAGCCCAAAGCGCGGCTCCTTTTTGGGGTCAGGAGTGACGGGACAGGCAGCGCTCCCAAATCTCAGCGTTTTTTCGCCAAACTGCCCCAAAAGCAGCGTCGGAAGCTCCCCCAGTCTGTTGTTTCAGCTGAAATTTTGGTTATTTTCATTTAAAAATCTTTTTTTTGGGGTTCAACGAGACCCAAAGTGCGGCTCCTTTTGGGGAAAATGAATGAGGAGGGCACGGAGTGAAGGGACACAGAGGCAGCGGCCCAAACTCAGCATTTTTCATCAAACTGCCCCAAAAGCAGCCCTGGATCCTCCTCCAGTCCGTTGTTCCAGCTGAAATTTTGGTTCTTTTCCTCTTTAAAAATCTCTTTTCGTGTTTTGGCACAAAGTGCGGCTCCTTTTTGGGGTAAGGAGTGACGGCAGAGGCAGCGCCATCAAAACTCCGCGTTTTTCTCCAAACCGCCCCAAAAGCGGCACCGGATCCTCCCCCCAGCCCCAGCTCCGCCGTTCCAGCTGAAATCCTGATTATTTCAAATATTGAAATCTCTTTTCGCCTTCTGGACGTGACTCAGCCCAAAGCGAGGAGTGAGAGAGCGGCAAAAGAGAGGAGAAAGCCCCAAATCTCAGCGTTTTTCCCCAAAAGCGGCACCGGATCCTCTCCCGCGCTGTTCCAGCTGAAATTTTGGTTGTTTTCCTCTTTAAAAATCTCTTTTTGCTTCATCTTTTTTGGGGGGAAGGAACGAGCAGGGCAAGGCGGGACGGGACAGAGGCAGCGGCCCCAAATTTCAGCGTTTTTCTCCAAACCGCCCCAAAAGCAGCACCGGATCCTCCCCCAGTCCCAGCTCCGCTGTTCCAGCTGAAATTTTGGTTATTTTAAATTTTTAAATCTCTTTTCTTCTTCTGGTGCAGCTCGGCCAAAATTTGGCTCCTTTTTGGGGTTCATTTCCCTTCCCTTGTTCCCTTTTTGGGATTCTTTTCTTTCTTTCCTTTTTGCCTTTTCTCCCCCATTTTTCCCCTCCCCACTGTCGGACCAACTTTTCCCCTTTTTTATTTAATTTTCCCCCAGAAAACTCAAAAAAAAAAAAAAACCCAAACCTCCCCTTTATTTTCTCTTTTCCTCCCAAAAATTTTGGGTTTTTTTCCCCCCAAACCCTCCCAGACGCTTTAATTAAACCCCTGCACCACAGACACATTAATTAAGGCCGCCTTTAATTACACCCCACAAATCATTTCCAGCCCCAGTTTGGGGTCCCCCCCCCCATTTTTTATTCCCTTTTTATTTCAATTTTTTAATCTCAGTTTGCCATGAAAAATTTGAATTATTTCAATTATTTGGCGCAATTCGGATTCCGGCCGCGCTTTTGGAGGAAATTGGGACTTGGAGGAGAAGTTTGGGGTTTTTTTTGGGGCAGAATCGCCTGGATTTGGGTTTTTTGTGCTGGGAAGGAGAGAAAAAAGAGAAAAAGGAGAAAAAGCGAGGGGGGAGAGTGGGGCCCTGTAAATTATTGAGGAGAAAAAGAAAAGGGAGGAAGAACCCCCCGCCAACTTCCCCCGGACTTTTTAGAGAGGAGGAAAAAACGGGATTTTCTAGTTTAAAAATTAAAAAAAAAAAAAATTAAAAAAAGAAGCAAAAAAAAAAAAATCCCACAAAAAAAAAGGAAAATAAATAAACTACCTTAGTGGAGCTTTCAGGGAGGGCCCGGCCGCTGGTAGCGCTCGGTATTTATAATTTATTGAGGAATTTTGGACTTTTTCCTGGAGCTGCTGCAGAGATAAAAGCGCCGAGCCCAGCCCGGCCTTTTTTTGTAAAAAATTCTGATTTTTGGATACTTGAACGCGCCGGGCTCGGGGGATTTTTCGGCCGCTTCCAGCGCGGATTTCCCGAGGTTTCCTCCATCCTCATCCTCATCCTCGCCCCGAGGCTGCAGCGCGGATTTTTGGGGGGAAATTTGGGGTTTTTTTGTCTCTTTTTGGGGCGATTTTGGGGTTCGGGAGGGTCGGGAGGGCAGGGGGGGTTTAGTTCGGTTCCGTGTGGGTGTTTGTGACCCGTGTTCGTGCTCGTGTTCCTGTCCGTGCTGTGGATTCTCATTCCTGTTTTGAATATTTTTTTTCTTTTAAAAATTAAAAAGAAAAATTAAAAATTAAAAAAAAAAAGTTTTTCGAAGAGTTCAGCGTTGGTAGTGGCTGGAAAAAAAAAACCCGAATTTTTAAAAAAATAAATCGAAATAAACTTCTCCAGTTTGGTCCGTGCGCGGAGTTCGGAATTTGAGGCTTTTGAGGGGCTCCGGGATGGGGACAGGGGGTGAAAAAAAAAGCACAAAAAAGTCAAATTTTCCCTGCAGTTTATCAGGAGGAACCAGCCCAAATCTGTTTCCAGGGAAAGTTTTATCAGCGGGGCCGCTCTGGGCAGCAGCGATAGCGAAATTCCGCCGATTTGCAGTTTTTTAACCGCTCCTGCTCTTTTTTCTGGGGTTTTTTTTTCTTTTTTGTTTTCCATTTTTTCCTCCCCTTCCCTCCGCCATCCCGAGGAGCTGCGCTGAAATTTCCGCCGCTCCAAACCCGCTCAAAAAACCCCCAAAAACCCCCCAAAAAACTCAAAATTATCTCTCCCATCGAAGCGAAACCAGAGCTGAAGGATTCGGGAGAATCCCCCCGAAATTTGTTTCATTTTTGGGCTTCCAATTTTGGGTTTTTCTCGTGAAAAACTTTCCAGCCCGAAGCTGCTCCCACGTTTAACCCTTGTGCTGCCGGAGGGAGCTCAGCTCCACCCAAACTTTAAAAATTGAGCTAAAAAAATTCAAATTTTGAGGCCTTTTAGCAGGGAGATTTCCCCAAATGCTGATTTATTTTTAAAAAAAAATCGGATTAAATGAATGAAAACGGGTGGGAAACGAACCCCTCGCGTCCCCAAAGGAGCCCGGATTTGCCCAAATCCTCCTCAATTTTCATTTCCCACGAGTTCCTCGATGTTTCGGCCGCCGGGATTTAGGAGCGGATTTTTCTCACTTTTCCTTAGAGTTGTGCTAAAGAGCAGATATTTTTAAGATGACGACGATGAGGTTCTTTGAGAATAGAGTGGAAGACGTTAGCTGATTTTAATAGGAAAAAAAAATCTTAAAAAAATTAAAAAATTAAAAAAAAAAAAAAAAAAGAGAAAATGTTGTAAAATTTTGTTTTCTGTAGCGTCGGCCCGGATGTATTTTCCAGAGATGTTTTAATGCTCCAGAATAAAAATCGATTTTAGAACAACGAGCAGCGCTCTGTCTTTGTGTTCCTCACCCCAAATCCCGCAATTATTCCCGCCCTGGTTTTTCCTCCTATTTTTTGGGTTCAGATTCCCAAAAATCAGCCCAGAAAAAGTGGAAATAATTCCGAAATAATTCCGAAATAATTCCAAAATAATTCAACTGGGGAGCAGCAAGTGTTTGCTGGGTCCCACCCGAACTTGCTGCGCTCCCGAATGTTTCAAAATCAAAATTATTGATTTTATTTTAAATTCCGCCTTTGCCCCTCGTTCGCGGGTTTAATTTTTTATTTTTTGGAGTTTTCTTTTCTTCATTCCCGCCCCAGCCTGAGGGGAAAAGGCTCAGCGTGGATTTTCTGCCTTTCCTCGCTTTATTCGCCTCTCGCCCATGGAAAAACTTTTCCCGAAAAGATTAAAAAGCCCAAAAAAAACCCCAAAAAAACCCCAAAAAAACCCCCAAAAAACCCCAAAACCCCCCAAAAAACCCCAAAAAATAAAAAAAAAAAACCACAAAAAAACCCAAAAATCCCAAAAAACCCCGCCCTGTGTCCCCTCTCGGCGTCACCTCGGTTCCTTTTCCAGGAGCGATTCCTGCGATTCCCTCCCGAAATTCCTTTGAGTTTTTATCGCTCACAAAGCCCCGCAAGAACCCGGAAAACTATTTTATATTTTTAAAAAAATAAATTTTAAATAATAACAATTTAAAATCCCGGAACAAGCCCCGAGCCCCGCTGACCCCGCAGGGAACAGGTAGCGAGGAGCAGGACCCGGTAATTTTTAACAAAATGGGCCGCTCTAAAGGGCAATATTTCACTGCTTTAGGGGGGGAAAAAAAGGGGGAAAACAACAACAACAAAAAAAATCTCCTTTCTTTGGGGCAGCTCTGAAAAGAAAACAAAAGAAGAAGAAAAGAAGAAGGAAGAATTTTGGAGCTGGCGGAGGGAAGGCAGAGAAAGGGAAGGAACTTGTCATAAAGAAAGGAAAATTCAGCGCAGCGCGCTGCCATAAAAGAATATGACCGCTATAAAACTTTATAGGGTATAAATTTCTGAAGGTTAAGGAACTGAGCGGCTGTAAAGGAAACGGCGCAAGAAAACTTTCAGGAACTCCTAAATTACTGCGAGGAGCGGGGAAGCCCCGCTCGGAAAAGCGCTGGGGCTGCCCATCAACAGATTCCCCTCTTTTTACTTTATTTTTATTTTATTTTTCTCATTTTTTCCCCCTTTTTTTTTTTTTATTGCTGAGGGAGGGGACAGCTCAAAAAAAAAAAAAAAAAATCAGAATTGGGGGTTTAAAAAAAGAAAAGCCGGGGAGGGACTTTTGCTAATTTATTCTCCTCTTGCAGATGCCGTGAAAATCCAGCGCTCGGGACGATTCCCTTTGTTCTTTTTCCTTTTTTTTTTTTTTTTTAACCTTTTTTTTTTTTTTTTCTTTTTTTTTCTCCCTTTAAAGCAATTCCAGGCCTGCACACAACAACAACAACGCGCGCACAGGAGGCACCCCCAGCGCCCGCACTCCCCAAGTTCTGGCGAGACGTCTGGGCTGGGGAAGCTCTTGATGATTTTACAGCCCCGGGCAGCAGAATGACCGATTGTTTAGTCTCGGAATTCGAAACAATGGCGCGTTTCAAAAGCGAGCCCACTTCGCCTCTTTTTTTCTTTTTTAAATTTTATTTTTTTATTGCCGCACTTTGAGGGAACTCCAGCGAGGCGAAGAGGAGACAAATAAAACCCCTCATTCTCCTTTTCCTCCTCTTTTCCTCCCTCTCCTCCTTTCCTTTTTGTATTTTTGAAGCCTTTTTATCCTCCCGGCCAGGATGAAATTCTTGATTTTTGATGGGTTTTTTTCCCTTTTTTTGGGTTTTCCCCCCGGCCGGGGAGGCTCCGCCTGCAGTTCCGCGCGCGGCCGCGAGGTGGCGCCGTCGCTCCACGCTAGAGGCGCCCCCCGGGCGCGAACACCTTGATCCCATTAGGTAAAATATTGGGTTAATTATCGCTGCTTTGCCCCTTTTATAGCTTACATCTCCTCTCTTTTTATTTATTTTTTTTATTTTTTTGATCCAGGCTAAATTATGTCAGGCTGGGAAGGGGAAAAGCACCGCGGCAAGGCGGCGGAGGAGCCGCGCTGAGAGGTGGGGCGCGCATCCATCCCCGCTAAATGTTGGTTTAAAAGGGAATAAAAAAGCGCCGGGTTTTGTTTTGTGCCGCTCTGGAGGTGGGAGGACAGCTGGAATTACCCCAGGCCCGCAGATTTACGTGTGCGGGGTTGAAAAAAGCGAGCGGCTCCAAGGTTTCGGGGCGAAAAGGGACGCGCAGAGCCGGGACAATATTTTTCCTCTCGGCCATTAGGATGATCTGCGCCTTCCCCGCTCGATATTTTATGTGTTTTATAATCCCAGCCACCGCAGGATAAAAAAAAAAATTAAATAAAGTTAAATAAAAAAACCCCAACTCAACCGTGCAACAAAACAACAGCATTTGTTTCTTTTAGAAGTTGAACACTCATTTCTGGCCTGGCCGCCCCATCTTTTGGCGCTGCTGACGCTCTTCGCTTGAATTCTTCACTTTAACAGCTTCAGAAATATTTTTTTTTAAATGCCACAAACGCGTAAATGAACCCAAAATGCTCTTAAACCACCGAGGTTTGGGGCACATTTAAATACACCCCCGATGCGGAGGCAATAATGTCAACTTTTAACTCCACCAGCTCACTTTGATTCCGGCCTTTGATTCCTCAGAATTACGAGGCAAAAAATTTACTCAGATGTTGTAAATTCTTCCGCTACAAACGGCGGCAATAATTTCAAGATGGGTTTTCTTTCAAATCGGTATAAACGGGGTTTTTTCCCTGACCGAGAATTGCTCCCAAGTTCCACCAGAAACCGCTCCCGCCGCTCCAAAAATCGAGATTTTGGGTGAGGGCGGAACAATTCCAGCCCGCAGGGTGGGAAATCTTGTTTTAAGAGGCAAAGTTTCGGCATCTCGAGGCTCCGTTTCATCGCCGCGACGTGAAATACGAGCGCAAACAGAAATAAATGAGCGAAATGAAGAAAAATCTCGCCCCTGTGCATTCGGCGAGAGGCAGAGCGGAGCAAACTTGAGGTTTAGCGAGGAAAGGATTTGAGGAAAGGATTTGAGGCTCTTCCTTTTTTTTTTTTATTATTATTATTTCTTTTTTTTTTTTTTTTTTTTGGCCTTATGAATTCCCAATAAATCTTTTCCTCCGCTGGGTGTTTATAAATTATCTCTGCCCGACACCCACGCCGCGCTCCCGCTCGGTTTTCCTTGGAATGGAAACGTTTTCCTTTCATCGGGAGCGGCGATGATTTAGGATCAGCCGTTGATTTCTGGGCTTTGCTGGGCACCCGAATCCTCCCGCTCTTGGCCCAAATGTTCCTTTCCCGGCCCAAATCCCCCAATTCTTCCCCTTTTCCCCTTTCCCGAACTTCGGGCGCAGAAACTTCTGCCCCGAATCCACTTCACCCATCCCGTTTCCATTTTATTTTCTTTTTTTCCCCCCTGGATATTCCAGCATCTCCCCTTTGCCAGGTTCCAAAGCTCTGTTTGCTTCTCCGCACCATTTTCGGGGCTTTTTTTTTCTTTTTTTTTTCTTTTTTTTTTTTTGACGGTTTTATGAAACCCAAACCTGCTCGATCGGCAATAAAAGTGGGGAGAAAAAAGAAAATGTTAACTCGTGTTTTAGAGGGGCGAGAAAAGCTTTAATTATAGCGCTGCAAGTGCTCCAGCAGCAATAATTACTGCGAAAGGCTCTTAGGCTCGGCTGGAATTATCCCCGCGCAAAATAAAGGAAGCGTATTTACTTAAATTATTTCTCTAAGGATGCCTTTAAAGTTTTATTCCGTTGCTATCTTGGTTTTCTGTCTTTTTTTTTCCCCCCTCTTCCTTTCTGCCTTCCTTCGCTCCCCGCCTTCCCCCACTGAGGATTTTAGTGGCGATTTTTAAATTTGTTTTTAAAACCAAGGTAGAAAAAACTGAAATATTTCAACTTTCTCCTCCTTTTTCGTGCAACGGAGGTTGAATTTTGTCCCTCAAGTGGAGCGGAACCCTCCTAAAATTCAGTTTTTGGCTTCACCCCCGTTCGGACAGAGCACAAACCCAGGCGGGGCAAAACGGGGGGAAAAAAAACCCCCAAATTGAGGAGGAAAAGAGAGGCTGGAAAGGCTGAAAAACCCATCTGGAATTGCGGGGGGCTCTGGGGGGGTTGGCGCCGTTATGAACCGAGGAACGCCTGGGTAATATTTGCTGAGTGCGAGAAATGAATTTCCAAATCTACCCCCTGTGTGTTCCCGGCGCTGCGAAATTGCAGCGCCGGCATCCGAGGGGCAACTCCGGGCTCCGCTCTCGCCACAAACGCCAATAAAAGGGAAAATTTCTCTGTTCTTCTTCCCCGCCCCGCAGGGTTTTTTTACCCTGGGAAAAAAAAATAAATAAATAAAAATGGGAGGGGGAAAAAAATAATGAAATTTAGAAAATGGAATTTAAAAAAAATGAAAATTAAAAATGAAATTTAAAGGGTGAAACGGAGAAGGGTGAAATGAAGAAGTGGAAGTTGAGGGGGGCGAGGCGGGGCTGGAGGGGAGGGGGCGATGGGAGCCCCCAAATTTGGAGTTTTTTGAGTCATCCCCAGCGAGGAGGAGGAGGAAGGGGAGGAAGGGGAGGAGGAGGAGGAGGCAAAGCCGCGGTTCTGGGTGGAAAACCGCGATGGTTCGGGTTCAACATCGGCGGCTCCGCGGCCGCGCAAGGCTCCCGAGCAAAGCCCCGCGTTTATGGCGCTGGAGGAGCGCGCTCGTAAAAGCCGAGCGGCTTTTATGGAGTGCGGCATAAACAACAACAACATCCCCGGCTTGATGGCGCTTTATAGTTTGTTAAACAGTTTACGGCCTTTTTTGGGGCTATTACAAACGCAATTCCCTTCGCGCGATAGTTAAACCTTTATCAATAATAAGGAAATTGATCATTAAAATGTTAAATATGACTACCTCGTTTGTTTTAAAATATGTTTAGGATAAGAAGCTGTATGATTTGATAACTTGTATTAAAATACCAATTACATTTATAGGACCTTTTAAAACTGGTAGCAATTAAATCGTGTTCTTTTACAGTTTTCCAAAGCGACCCTGACATTTAAAAAGGCTAAAACTGCCTCGTTAAAATTTCGAAATTAACGACTGCGAGCGCTCCTCTTTAATTTTCCAACACTCCCCAAAAATCAATCTTTTGGGTGGTCCGGGTGCGTGATTTGTTGTGAGGCGAGCGGTACCTCATTAATGGGGGTAGTTAAACATATTTAATCCGTATATTCACCCCACCTCCTTCTCCCTTCCCCTCTCCCTCCCTCTCCCTCGCCCGCTCCCCCTCGCTCGCTTTTCCTCCTTTATTCTCCCACACTCTTCCTCTCACAATCATGCGGTGCCGGGTCCGTGTGGAGTAAGGAGAAGCCAATAGGATGAGGTTTTGGTAATAGATGCAAATGATCATGAAAAGACACTGCAAAATATGAAACAACTCATTTGCGCCGAAGTAAATCACTGAAAACTGTTTATGAACTGGCATCTCTTCTTGGAAATGTAAAGCGAGAACTCTTTAAGTGGCGATTTTTTTTTTTTTTTTTTTTTTTTTTAGGGGTGGGGGGGGAGGAAAGAATTCAATATCATGCAGGCTTAGAGTTTTGATTATATCCTCCTTTTATATTCCTGGAAATCACAAACTGCCGTTGCTTAGCATCTTAGCGCTTTCTTTTTTTCGCTAATAGATTCTCGTGGTCTGGTTTTGTTGTTGGGGGTGATTTTTTTTTTTTAATATTTTTTTAATTTTTTTTTTTTTTTTGCTGCCTGCTCAGAGAGGAAAAAAAAAAAAAAAAAAGGAAGAGAAAAAGAAAATATTTTTTTGCCGTCCTAGATTCTCGTGGTCTGGTTTGTTGCCGGGGGTGAATTTTGAATATTTTTAATTTTTTTTTTTTTTCGGCTGCTTAAAAAAATATATATATATAAAAAGGAAGAGAGAGGAGGAAAAAAAAAAAAAAACAAGAAAAAAAAAACCAACCCGGCGATTGAAATTAAAATGAGCTCCTATTTTGTCAACTCACTCTTCTCCAAGTACAAAACCGGCGACTCCCTGCGCCCCAACTACTACGACTGCGGCTTCGCGCAGGATCTGGGGGGCAGACCCACCGTGGTGTACGGCCCCGGAGCGGGGGGCACCTTCCAGCCCCCTCCGCAGCTGCAGGACTTCTACCACGGCGCCTCGTCGCTCTCGGGCGCTCCGTACCAGCAGAACCCGTGCGCCGTGGCGTGCCATGGCGAGCCGGGCAACTTCTACGGCTACGAGCCGCTGCAGCGGCAGAGCCTGTTCGGCGCGCAGGAGCCCGAGCTGGTGCAGTACGCGGACTGCAAGCTGGCCGGCGGCCTGGCCGAGGAGGCGGAGAGCTCGGAGCAGAGCCCTTCTCCCACGCAGCTCTTCCCCTGGATGCGACCGCAAGGTGAGCCCCCAGCTCCGCGCCCGCCCCTCCCCGGCGTTTCTTTCCTTTCGGGGTTTTTTTGGCGTTTTGTTGGAGGATTTTTTGCTTTTCTTTCTGTGCCCCCCTCACCCCCCAAACCACCCCGGTCCTTTCTTTGGCTGCCTGGTTCTTTTATTTCGTATTTTAGTGCTTTACGGGGGTAAACTTTTGCACTTGTAAATTGCTTTATAGTTTAATTACCCTGAAGGAGAGCTTTTCTTCTGGGGGCTGAGCGAGCCGGGCTTTCTGTGGGAGGAAGCGTCGCTAAAGTTTATGGCACTTTTATAGCCTCGAAAAGCCCCTTCGTTTTTGTTGGCCGCTCGCTCCGGGCTCTCTGCTGTAGATTTTAATTTGTTTTAATTTTTGGGGTGTTTTTTTTTTGGGGTGGGGGTGATAATCAGCGTGCAAAGCGCGGCCCCAGCCGGGCTGTCGGGGTGGGCTGAGCGCGACCCCCCCTTCCCCTCCTCTCCATCCCCTTCTCGGGGCTCCATCTCCCCCCTGGACCTCGCAATTCCCTCCCTGCCCTTCCCCGGCTCTGCCGCCGCCTCTCCCCGAGCCTGGTTTGTGTTTTCCTCAAGCTCCTTCTCTGCTTTTCCCTCCCCTTCTCCCACCGCAACCTTCGCCATCCCCCAGCAGCCGCCGGACGCAGGAGGGGGAGGCAAACCTACAGCCGCTACCAGACGCTGGAGCTGGAGAAGGAATTTCTGTTTAATCCCTACCTGACCCGCAAACGGAGGATCGAGGTCTCGCACGCCCTGGGGTTGACAGAGAGGCAGGTCAAAATCTGGTTCCAGAACAGGAGGATGAAATGGAAAAAGGAGAACAACAAAGACAAGTTTCCCAGCAGCAAATGCGAGCAGGAGGAACTGGAAAAACAGAAAATGGAAAGGGCCCAGGAGGTGGACGAGGAAGGGGAAGCACAGAAGGCGGACAAGAAATAAAGGGATTTTTGAGGACTGAAAGGCGAGCGCTGCCGGGGTGGAGGAGCCCCCCGAGCCCCCCGTTAATGGCAGTCGGTGTAAGGGAGGGCTGGGGGACGCACACACACACACAGAGAAACAACAACCCAGAAAAACAAAAGAGAAAAGGGAAAAAAAACCACAAAAAAAAAAGAGAAAAACCCCACAGAAAAAAAACCCCCAACCCCTTTTATTGCTGTAAAATAAAACAGCCGACGCTCCGCGGTACAATGAGCGGGAGGCGGGAGGCACCGCCGGCCCTCGCTGCCTTTTGCCAGTTATTAACTAGCGGTAGTGTAACGCAATAGCTTCTGTAAAACATGACTGTGAAATCCTCTCTCTCTCTCTCTCTCTCTCTCTCTCTGTCCTTCTCTCGCTGTCTCTCTCTTCTTTCCGGGGGCGTGGGGGGTGGGTTGGTTAACATAGCTTTCAGCGCTAGAGGAGTTATGTGATATTACATTTGTGCACTTTTTTATTATTATTATTATTGGGTGGTTTTTTTTTTTTTTTTTTTTTTTTTGTTGTGTTGTTGTTGTTGCTTTAATTTGAGTTTTAGTTCGTTTCCCGGCCCTGGTTTTTGTTGTGGTTTTATCTGTATGTACTGGAGGTAGCTATTGAGACAAACATCCCAACAACATGAAACTGCCTATTTATGCTATAGTTATCTCTCTCTTTCTCTCTCCTCTTCTTTGCCTCGGTTAGTTGGTTGGTTGTTGTTTTTTTTTTTTTTCCTTCTTTTTTTCCTCAATTTTTCAATGTCTCTTCCATAAGGAAAAAAAAAAAAAAAAAGGGAAAAAAAAGCGAAAAAAAAGCAAAAAAAAAAGCGTTTTTCTCTCCTTTAGTTAGCATGCGCACAGTGGAGCAAGTTGTAAAGTGATCTTTAGGTTAACTGTGAAAAAGAATGTATACTGTATACGTGAATTACTTTATTGGGGGAACTAATGCTATATTTTGTTGTTCTTTCACCACTTTGTTCTATTGTCTAAACCTGGAAGCGGCGGAAGAAAAGTTACAATAAAGTTTACGAGCGAGAATTCCGTGACATCATTCTTTCAGCCCCCGCTCCGCTTCCTCCCGCGCAGAAAAGGAAATAAAAACTCAAAAATTTGTGCGCGGACAAAAAGGAGAAAAAGCTCGGCCGGGCCGGGCAGGGCTGGGGCCGGGGAGGGGAAGGGCCCTGCTCCTCTTCCTCCTCTTCCTCCTCTTCCTCCTCTTCCTCCCGGCTGTGACAGCTCCCGGAGCCCCCGCTGCAGGTAACCCAGGTAACCCCCGGTGAATTCGCGGCGGTTTTGGGGCGTTTTTGTGGCTTTTTCCCCTTTTTCTGCGCCCGCCCTCCCCCGGGGCGCTCCCGGGCCGGCTTTGTGCGGGGCGCAGCTGAGCCGAGCCGGGGATGGATGCTCGTAACCTTGGGGAAGGAGAGCGCGCACCATTGTCTGCTTTTCCTGCCTCGGGATTCCTGTGCGCGCCCCCTCCCCAGCCCAGAATAAAAAAATATCATTAAAAAAAAGGGCTCAAATCGCGGTTTTGGGGGGGTTTCGGTGCCTGTCCAGCCGGGATTCAATGGGGGGCAGCTTCCGAGCCCCGCGGAACGAGCCGTCCCAGCGCGCTTTAATTTCCTTTATTTTCGCCGACGAGAACAGCGAATGCCAGCTCGGTGCGCGGCGCCCAGCCCGAGGCGCTGGGATAAATCAGATCCGGAGCGGAACGGCATTCGGGGGGTGGAAAAAAATAAAAAATAATAAAAAAAAAAAAGATGCCTGGAACTATTAGGGATCAATGAGACATTTGTCTTACTTTTCTTTTTTTTTTTTTTTTTTTGGGGGGGGGGGTTGAGGGGGGGGCGAGGGTCACGGGGGGAGGGGAGGGAGGGAATTATGGAATTATGGACAAGTCTGCAGAAAAAGTAGCTGCGAGCCGAGGAAATGGTGCGAAGGAGGGGAATTTAGACGGGATCGATAAAGGGATAAATAGAAAACTCCCTTGGCTTTCCTCCGGCAGAGAGAGACCGAGAGACCCTCGCTGCTTCGGCAGCAGCGCGCTCGCAACCCCCTCCCCTTTTCCATGGATTTTCTTTTTTTTTTTTTTTTCCATTTTTTTCCCCCCTCCCTTTTTCTCCGAGCTGAAAACTGATTACAGGTTGCTTATCGACTCCGGCACGATTTCGCCCCTCGCAGCAGGGCTGGCGCGGGGTTTTATACGGCATCAATTATTTATCATATTTTATAAATCCGGCCGCGCAGTCCCGTGCCCCCGAGGAGGGGGCGGGCGCCGATTGGCGCGGCCGCGGCCACGTGCCCGCGCGTCACCGGGGCCGGGAGGAAAAAGGCTCCTTTTTGGTGTAAATCTGGACTCTAATTCCGTAATATATCACGGTACCTCGTAAAACCGACACTAAAACGTCCCGACCTACAAATCACCCGGCCAAATTATGAGTTCATTGTATTATGCCAACGCTTTATTTTCTAAATATCAAGCCGCAAGTTCGGTTTTCCCGTCCGGAGTGTTCCCCGAGCAAACTTCTTGCGCTTTCGCCTCCGGCGGCCAACGCGCGGGCTATGGGGCCGCATCCACGCCTCCCTTCGCCGCCTCCATGCCCGGCCTCTACTCGGGGGGCAGCTCGGTGCACCCGCAGCCCCCCAGCGTGTACGCGCAGGGCTACGGGCTGGAGCCCGGCTCCTTCAACGTGCCCTGCTCGGCGTTCGAGCAGAGCCTGCCCGTGATGTGCGCGGGGGACGCGGCCAAGGCGGGCTGCGGCAAAGCGGAGCACCGCGAGCCGGAGCTGCCCGGGGACAGCGGCAACTTCCGAATCTACCCCTGGATGCGGAGCACAGGTAAGGGGAGAGGGGAGAGGGGAGAGGGGAGAGGGGAGAGGGGAGAGGGGAGAGGGGAGAGGGGAGAGGGGAGGGCCCGCCCAGGGGGTTTGGGGGTGGGGGGAGTGGGAGTTGTTCGCTGGAGGAGGAGGAGGAGGAGGATGGGGAGGGGGGGGGGGGTCGTTCCCAACTCCTTTGGTGACGTTTCACTGTTGGAAAGGGAGGGGGGGGGGGCAGAGCCGAGCACCCCCAGCCCCTCCTGCCCCCCCCCCTCCCAGCCACAAACCCGCGCTGGGCTGTAAATATTCATCGCGGCCGTGTCTGTCTGTCTGTCTGTCTGTCCGGGCAGGGATCACGGCCAGCCCCTGTGCTGGAGCTGTGCGGGCGCACAGAGGGACCGGGGGGTCGCACTCGGCACGGGGGGCGCTCCGAGGGCTCGGGGGGTTCATTTGGGGTGTCCCGGTCAGCGGAGCGGAGCCTCAATCCCCGCTCCGCGAAACCGCCAGCGGTGACAGCGCCAGCCCGGCGGCACCGGGACGGACACACGGACAGACGGACGGACGGACGGAGGGATGGAGGGATGGAGGGATGGATGTCGGGTAAAGGGGGCGCCCCCAAACCCCCATGGAAATCCCTTTTGGAGCTGGGGGGCTCCGGGGGGGGGCTCTCCCCCTTCCCGACCCTCCGGAGCCTCCGGTGCCCCGCGTGCTCCGTGCCGGGGCATTAACGCCAATTAGCGATTCAGAAATGTCCCTTTCATAATAAATATCCCCTTCATTAATAATATAATAAATATCGATTTGCCCAGCCCTGGAGGGGCCCCGCTGCCCCCGGAGCGCCCCAGGACCGGGCTGGGACCCGTTCCGTGCCCGCGGTCACTCGTGGGGCCGGTCAGGGTGTCCGTGGTCACTCATTGGGCTGGTCACGGTGTCAGTGGTCACTCCTGGGGCTGGGCAGGATGCCCATGGTCACTGGTGGGGCCGGTCACTGTGCCTGTGGTCACTCGTAGGGCCGGTCGCTGTGTGAACGGTCATTCGTGGGGCTGGTCAGGGTGTCCATGGTCACTCTTGGGACTGGTCACTGTATGAGTGGTCACTCCTGGGGTCAGTCACCGTGTCCACGGTCACTCCTGGGGCTGGTCACAGTATCAGTGGTCACTCCTGGGACCGATCACGGTGTCCATGGTCACTCGTGGGGCCGGTCGCCGTGCCCATGGTCACTCTTGGAGTTGGTCAGGATGCCCATGGTCACTCCTGGGGCTGGTCACGGTGTCTGTGGTCACTCCTGGAGCTGGTCACTGTATGAGTGGTCACTCCTGGCTCTGGTCACAGTGCCTGTGGTCACTCCTGGAGCCGGTCACCGTGCCTGTGGTCACTCCTGGGGCCGGTCACGGTGCCCATGGTCACTCCTGGGGCTGGTCACGGTGTCAGTGGTCACTCCTGGGGCCGGTCACGGTGCCTGTGGTCACTCCTGGAGCTGGCCACGGTGTCCTTGGTTACTCGTGGGGCCGGTCGCCGTGCCTGTGGTCACTCCTAGGGCCGGTCACAGTGCCTGTGGTCACTCGTGGGGCCGGTCACAGTGCCTGTGGTCACTCGTGGGCCTGGTCACCGTGTCCGGGGCTCCTCACTCCCCCGGGATGCCGAGCAGGGCCAGGAATTTGCTGTCCCACCTAGGAGGGACACAAAGCGTGGGCTCCTTTTCCATCCACGCCTCCAGAGCATCACCCGCGCTCCGCGGCCGCGGAAAACCCGCGGAGGTCCCGCGTGGAGCTCCGGGGGCCGGAGAGCAGCGCAGGAGCCGGGGCAGGGGGCTCGGGGCAGGCGGGAGCTCCTCTCGCTCCGGTTTGGTGGCCACCTCTCCCCGTTACCTGCCCCATCACTCACCCGCCTTTACAGCTGATTTATCAAAGACCAAATATTTCTGCTCGTAAACACTTCATCCGCGCTTTTATCCCGCTTTAGATTTAAGGAGCTCCCCCCCCGCTCTCTCCTCTTTCAGCGCTGGAAAGAAACACAGCAAACCTCCAAAAAAAAAAAAAACCAAAAATCCGGGTGTTCTGGGGTCAGCTGAGGCTGAAACCAGAAAAACTCAATTTGGGGTGTAAAAACCGGGGGTCCCGCCCTCGCAGCCCCCCTTGCAGGAATTCCATCCCCGGGCGCAGATAGAGTTGTCATCCCCATTCAGCCTTTATGGCTCTCGCCGATTTTACAGCCCGCATTCCACGACCCGCACATTTTTACTTTACAGCTTAGCCAGGCCCGTTTCCCCCTTTTTTTTTCCTCCTTTTTTTCCCCCCCTTTTTTTCTTTTCCTTTTAATGACTGGGTCTTTTCTTCTTAAAGAATTAAAAAAAAAGAAAGGGGAGGAAAAAGGGGTTGAGTTTGAGGGGGAAAAAGGGAGAAAAGGTGGAGCGCTGGTGGGGGCTGCTGCCCGGGGGGAAGAACGCGTTCCGAGCGGAGTTTACACGCCGCGATCACAAACACCAGATTGCAGAATAATTCCCCACCAGGAATCCAGGAAATGTCGGGCGGAGGGGAAAATCAGGAGCGGGGCCTTTGCCAAAAGCAGCCGGGGCTGGTGGCCAAGCTGGGGCTCTGCCCATCCTCGCACCCCGAAAAAGGGGAAAAAAAACCCTTTGAGAACCCAAAAAAATCCCCAAAACATCGCCTGGAATGAATAAAAGCATCTCGCACCTTCCGGATGGGATAAACACCGCGATTTGTGGGGCAGCCGATGTCTCCCCTATTTCTCCCTCTCCTCTCTCTGCCCGGCTCTTCCCGCACCCATTTTGCCCCAAATGATCCCAAATTTGTGGGGTCTGCATGGAAACCGAGGCAGAAACTCGGAGGATGGGAGGGCAGGAAACTTTGTGAACTTTGTCGTTGGCTCGGAGGCTGCGCTGGCCTTGAGATGGAGGAAAATTAAATTAATTAAATAAATTTGGGGATTTTGGGGATGTTTGGGGGGGGGCTGCAAAGGCGGGGAAAGCAGGAAAAAATTAGGAAAATTATTGCTAAAATTCCTGAAAATTAAAGGAATCTCTGGCCTGGGTTGTGTGATGTTGGGTGGCACAAAGAGGAGAAATTTCGGGCTGCGCCAAAAAAAAAAAAAAAAAAAAAAAAAAAAAAAAAATGAAATGCCACCGAAAACGCCCCGAGGTGACCCAAATCTGCGTTTATTCGGCAGGGACGGACAGAAAACGCGGCCGCCAGACGTACACGCGGTACCAGACGCTGGAGCTGGAGAAGGAGTTCCACTACAACCGCTACCTGACGCGCAGGAGGCGCATCGAGATCGCCCACGCGCTCTGCCTGACCGAGCGCCAGATCAAAATCTGGTTCCAGAACCGCAGGATGAAGTGGAAAAAGGAGAATAAAAGCGCCGGGCCCGGCTCGGCGGGGCAGGAAAAGGCAGAGGCCGAGGAGGACGAGGAGGAGTGAGGGGGATGCAGGAAGCGAGGGGAGAACGCGAAAAACGCGAAAACGCGCGTTAAAAAACACACACACACACACAAAAAAAAAGGACTATATATAAAAATAAATGATAACGCACCGATAACGAAACCCCTAGGAGTGATGCTTGTGTTCGATGACACTGAGATAAAAATACTACCTATATTAGAGCCTCTTTTTTGGGTTATTTTTTTTCCCCTTTTTGTACAATAGAATATCTACCTATTCCGTGTGGCTTTAGAGTCGCGTTTTTCCTGTGTGAGCCTCCCTCTAGCAGCAGTAATTTGTAAATCGCTGTAATTTGTACTTGGCTGTGTACTGGGGGGTTTTTTGGGGGGGGTGGGGGGGTTCTGAAGTAACGTGGTCGTGTTTAGCACCTTTAATTTAGAAAATGTGACCCGAAAGCCCGAATGCAAATGACATTTAGCGCGTAGAGTCCTGTACATAATATGAATTATTATTCCTCCTTCCTCCCCTCCGCGGTTTTCTTTTCTCCTTGCGATGCTCTTTTGTCTGTGGACATTTTTACCTTCGTCGTTCTATAAAGGGGAGGGGAAAACAAAAAAAAAAAGAATTAAAAAAAAAAAAAGAGAAAAAAGCAGAGGAATTAATATTGTGCTACGTCAAATGTTGTATATCGAAGTAGCAAATTATTTAATGGCGGCGCGTTGCTTTTTTTTTTTTTGTTATTAATAATTATTATTATTAATATTATTATTATTTTCCTTCGTCTGTGATTATTATTATTCTTCGAAATAAAAAGGAGATCTCCAACAATCCGCAGCGCCTTGGGTGCCTCCCTCATTAAACACAAAAAAAACTCCACGTTTTTTGGAATGAAGGTGATGAAATTTCCTTTTTCCCCGGTTTACCACCCAAATTTCTCTCCTTCCCTTTGGCACAGCCGATCCATGGGAGATCTGGGCGTTTTTTCCGTAGATTTGGGGAAAATCCTGAGCAAAAATTGATTTTCGGGGCTCTGGAAGGGCGGGCTGGGCTCTGTCCCCTCTGTGCTTGCGCTGGGTTATTCCTGAGGGGGGAAAAAAAAGGAATTTCAAGGAAAAAAAAAAGGAATTTAAAGGATAAAAAAGGAATTTCAAGAACCCCCAATGGCCCCAAATAATCTCCCCGCTCCTCGCTTCAATTCTCTTCCTCTCCGATCCATTCCGCCGCGCCTTTGGCCATTTTATTTATTTATTATTTTCTTTTTAAGGTTCTCCCTCCGCCCTTCAATTGCTTTGGTGCGGACTGGAACTCTTTCATTAGCACCAAATAACGCCGAGCATCAAAGCGCGCATAAAATAAATTAAAGCAATTAAAAACTCGCGCGCGAGGGGAAGAGGGAGAGAAAGAAAGGGAAAAAAAAAAAAAGAAATTTAAAAAATCACCAAGGCAAAACAAAAGGCGAGGAAATTTCAATTTAAGCATTTGCGCCTCGGCCGCGCTCTCACCCTCTCCCCGCCTTTTTTTTTTAAATTTTATTTATTTATTTTTTAAATTTTATTTATTTATTTCCGCTGCGCATAAAGGCGCGGAGGCTCGGCGGGGTTTTATTGGGCGAGATGCGCAGGGAAGGGGATTTTTAAAAAATTAAATAAAAATAAGAATAATAATAAAATAAGGAAAATAAACCCCGAATTCAGGGAGCTCGGGGAGGAGCTGGCGGTGGCAGCCCCGCATCTTCCTCTTCCTCTTCCTCCCCTCGCTCCTTCTCCACCTCCCACACCCTCGGGCACATTTTAGTTTTAAATTTAATTTTTTTCCCCTCAAAATTCCGGCGCCACGTCAGGGAGCTGCGCGCCCCCAGATTCGCTGCCGGCCCTAATTATGGAAATCCCGTAATTAATAAAGGATCCGCTGGCCCGCTTTTCCCCCCGAAATTCCCGCCTGGAGGGGGAAATCGAGGGAAAATCAGGGGGGAAATCGAGGGAAAATCAGGGGGGAAATCGAGGGAAAATCAGGGGGGAAATCGAGGGAAAATCAGGAAAAAATCCAGGGAAAAATCCAGGGAAAATCAGGGGGGAAATTCAGGGAAAATCAGGGGGAAATCGAGGGAAAATCAGGGAAAAATCCAGGGAAAATCAGGGGGGAAATCGAGGGAAAATCAGGAAAAAATCCAGGGAAAAATCCAGGGAAAATCAGGGAAAAAATCCTTTTTTTGTTTTTCCGCTGGGTGCAGAGCCAGGTTGGGGTGTGGGGGTGAAATAAATACAAAATAAAGGGATTCCAGAATTTTCTGCCCCCTCTGCTGCTCCCGGAGCCCCCCCCTGCCCGAGCCAGCGGGAATTGGGGCCAATTCCAGGGAAAAAGGGCAAAGGGGGGGCCGGGACACCCCAAAATCCGCCCTGGGGACCCCGGGGGGACGGGGCGGGGTCCCGGGGGGTTCGCAGCCCCCCGAGCGCCGATCCCGCCGTTTTTCCGCCTTTTTTCCACCCCCCCAAGGCTCCTTTCAGCCCCTTTCGGCCCCCAAGGTGCCAATTGTGACCCAAAAAAAAGGGAAATGAGCCCAAAATCGCGAACCCCGCTGTTTTACTGTGCCCGTCCCCGCTTCCATCCCTCGCAAACCCGCAGCTCTTTATTCTGGGGGGGTTTTATTGTTCGCGAATTTCAGGCGTTATTGGGTTTTTTTAATCCCCAACGACCCCCCCCCAATATCCAAGTCAAGGGTGGGGTGAGGGGGGGTGAAAAAATGAAAAAAAAAAAAAAAAATTAAAATCCCGACCCCCTTTTTTTTGGTGATTTTTTAAAAATATATTTTTGCGTTAAAGGAAAAAAAAAAAAAAAAAAAGATGGCGGCTAAGAAAAAGACTGCTGTTAAACCGGTCATGAAGAAATGCAATAAATTCCTTGTTGTTTTATGAAAATTTACAACTTTGTGATAGAACTTTATGAGTGGCTGGGTTCTGGGATTGGCCAGAGCCGGTCATGTGGACTGCTAACCGTGAACATGAACTTTTTATTATTTCCCATGTGGTTATATTGCACCATTCTTCTGTCCGCTGCACCTTGGGTCGGATCAGTGTCCTCCATAGGGCTCTCGCCCTCTCTCTTTGCATTTTTTTGGTTTTTGTGTGCGCGCTCGGCGGGGCCGGAGCGGGGCAGAGGGGGCGGGGGGGGCCCGCCCGAGCCTCTCGCACCCCCGGGCTCCCCCCTCGGCTCCATCACCCCGGCACATTTTGCTTTTTATTCCCTAATTATCACCGCAATTTTCCCCGCTATTTTTAATATTTTTTAAAAATTTTTTTTAAAAATTTTCCTATTTTTTAATATTTTTTTTTAATCCCGCCCCCCTCCCCACCCCGAGTCTCCCCGCTGCTTTCGGGGGGCTCGCAAGGACAGAGGGGATTCTGCGGCACCGCGGGCGCTTTTTCGCTGCTTTTTTCCACGCCAAAAAATGCGAGCGGCCCCGAGGAGCCCGAGGGGCGACGGACGGCGCTCAGGTCGGGACGCGCTTTGGCGGCCGCCGGATGAGCGCAGGCTTCTCCCTGCCCGCCCCAAATCCCCTCCCGAGCCGCGCAACAGGACGGCAAAAGGTAAGGGCACGATGCTTTTCCTTCCTTTATTATTATCTATGTAAATATATATATATATATTTAATTATTTCAATGTAAAGATGGATTTGTCAAGCTGCTGCTTTTGCTTTTTCTTGTTTCGTGCCCATCTCTCCTGCCTGGGGAGGAGGAGGTGGTGGTGGATGGAAAAAAGGGTGGGGTGGTGAAGAAGGGAGAGGAATGAAAGGCTTCGGAAATCTGCTCCAGCCGCGATTTCAGCCGGGAAAAAAAGCGGGATTGAGGAAAAGAGAGAAATAAAGGTGGGGAAAAAAAAAAAAAAAAAAATCGAGAGGAGGGCGAGAGAAATAAAGGTGGAAAAAAAAACGGGAAAGGAAGAAAGCCAGGGGAGGAAAGGAAGAAATAATGGGGGAAAAAAAAAAGAATGGGGAAAGAAAAAGGGAGGAAAAACGAAGGGAAAGAAACAGAAAATGGGAAGGAAAAGGCGAAGAGGCGAAAAAGGGAGGAAAAACGAAGGGAAAGAAATGGAAAATGGGAAGGAAAAGGCGAAGAGGGGCTGGGAGGATGAGCAGGAGCCGGGGAGGTCACCTGGAGGCGGCAGCAGCCTGGGCAGCCCTTGGCGGGCACTTGTCGCGTTCGCTTCTGTCGCTTTTGGGTTTGTTTTGGGTTTATTTTCCCTCCCCCCGGTGCCGGTTCCGTGTCTCGGGATTTTGGCGGAGTTTCCGCGGGAGCCGCTCGCGTTCCGCGCTGCTCTCCAGGGCCGTTGGGTGCCTGGGGTGGTTTTTGGGTTTTTTTTTTTCCTTCGAGGAAACCTGAAAATCAGCCTTGGGGGGGAAAAAAAATAATAATAAAACAAACCAAAACAACAACAACCAAAAAAAAAGAACACAATGAAAAAAAGGAGGGGGAAGGAACAAAAAAAAAAAAAAAATAAAAAGGAGGAGAAAAAATAAATTAAGAATGGAGGAGCGGAGGCAGCGCAGGGCGCAGCGCTCTCATTGTGATTTTTTTTTTTTTCCCTCTCCCCAAGTCCCCGATGAGCTGACGTGGGGCGGCAATTAAGCTGCTCGGGTTTTAATTGCGTTCCGCAGCTCCAGCCCCGCGCTCCCTCCTGGCCGCGTTCCGCGCAAATCCCGCGCTCTCCTTCCGCGCCCCGCGCCCCAAACCCGCTGCTCTTTTGGGGAAATATTCAAAATATTCACCCCGAGGTGATGCCGGGTTTAATCTCATTTATTCCATATTTCCCCCCGATGTTTCGAGGGTGGGTTGTGAATGTTTTGTGCGAACGCCGCGGTTCCGAGGTGACGGCGCAATGAGATAATGAAGGAGCGGGATGGAGGGAGGGAGGGAGATTCATGATTTCGGCATAAACCATTCCGTGACTGGCGATTCATCTCGGGGCGCGGAATATCGCGGGCGAGGGGGTAAATGATGGCGAGTAATAAACACGGAGAGGTTTTTAAAAGCCATTTCTTCCCCGAACCTGTTACGTTCTGCATCAATCACCGGCCCAGGGGGCTGAAGAAAAACCCGACGCGGGTCCAACTCCCGCTCTCCCTTTGCCCCATCCTTTCGCTGTGTTTATTTTCCTGTTGGCGTAGGGGATCAAAAATGGGAATCAGAATCAATAATTTAATGTAGAAATGTGGGGTTTGTGCCGATTCTTGCACAAAAAGAAGAAGGTTGCGTGGGCAACCACTTGTGGAACCCCAGAGGGTTTTTAATCATTTCCTGAAGGAGCGGAGCGAGCCCGAACCCCGCTGCTGGGGGAGGATTTGGGGGTGATTTTGGGGTGATTTTGGGCTGATTTTGGGCTGATTTTGGGTTGATTTTGGGCTGATTTCGGGGTGTCCCCGCCGGTTCATTCGGAGCAAAGCGAATCAAACCTCCCGTGGGCTCGCCCATTCCGCGCCGTCTGCTGCCATCTACCGTCGGCGGCCGCGGGCACCGGGGGGCACCGGGGGGCACCGGGGGGCTCCCCCAGCCCCCAGACCCCTCCCGGGGTGTCCCCAAACCCCGCCCGGCCCCGCCCGGCCCCGCCCGGCCCGGGGGGAGCGGAGCGTTCGGGTTTTGCTCCGCCTGGAACGGGCGGAAATTCGGATTTTGGGGGGGTTCGGAGCGAAATGAGGAATTTTTTTTTCTGTCGCAGCAGCCCCAAAGGTGGGCGCGGGGGTGGGAAATCGCCCCCTGGGTGCGCTCGGTGCGCGGAGGAACGCGGAGGGGCCGAGACGGGCGGAGCGAGGCTGGAGGGGGTTCGGCAGCTGAGCATGAAATAAAAAAGGGGAAAAAAAATGAAAAAAATAGAAAAAAAATTGAAAAAATAGAAATAAGAAGAAATAATATGAAATAAGATGGAATAATATGGAATAAAATGGAATAAAATGGAATAAGATGGAATAAAATGGAATAAAATGGAATAAAATGGAATAAAATGGAATAAAATGGAATAAAATGGAATAAAATGGAATAAGATGGAATAAAGTGAAATGAAGTGGAATAAGACAAAAAAAAAGAGAGAAGAAGAAACAAAACGAGAAAAATAAAATAAAAAAAGAAATAACATGAAATACAATAAAATAGAATGAAAAAAAAAACCCACCATAAAGAAATAAGAAGAAATAAAGAGAAATAATCCGCAATAAAATGCAATAAAAGGCAATAAACGGCAATAAAGCGCAATAAAACGCAATAAATGCCGGGCGGGGGAGCGCTGGCCCCTCTGTCCCCGCAGTGGCCACTCGGGGTCCGGGGGGCTCGGGGGTCGCTGGGGACGGGGGCAGACGCGGGGTCGCTTTTAAGTCGCTGCAGGCCCGGCCGGACAATGCGCGCCTGTGATTTTAAAAGGTTCCTCTGCCCTCCCTCCCTCCTTCTCCCTCCTTTTCCCCCTTCTCGTTTTCCCCTCCTGCCCCGCAGTTTCCTGGCAACTGCTCGGCTCCCGAATCGCGCTGCTTTTCCCCCAGAAAGTGCCGCGCTCGGGGGCTGCGGGGGGAAACTCGAATTAAAAAAAAAAAAACCCAGAAGAAATAGGGAAATCAATGAATTTTGTGCCGCAGCAGCGCTGGGGTTGTTCCGTGCTGTCATTCCCCCCTCATTTCACCCCCTCTCCCATCCCAGGGGGGAAATTTTGGGGTCCGGCGCCTTTGGGTTCCCTCAAAGCCGCCTCAATTCCCCCTGCCCGCCCCGCGTTTTGCTGATTTTGGCGTTAATAATTAGCCGCGCTGCCTAATGGAACAAAGGCAGATGATTATTGCTGCTTTTCCGAGCTGCCATTAGCCAGGTTATTACCGCGCGGGAAGTCAGGTAAATTAAACTCCAATTGCTGGAAATTAACTTTCAGCCGGGTTCGCGCTGCGAGAGAAGCCATTTTTTAATTTTTTTTTTTTTAAATTTATTTTCTTTTTTTTTTTTTTTAACACCTTCGGGGTTGTTTTAAACGCTCGGGTTTATTTTTCCGAAGCGATTTGGGGAGCGTTGCGGTGGATTTCTGTGTCTGGCTTCCCAAGAACAAGGGGTTTGTTCAACTCTTGGCTCGGCTTTATGGCCGCAATAATTCCCTGGCTGAGGAAACCCCGCTGCGCCCTCACTCCTGAAGGCTCGGCCATTCCAGCTCTCATAAAAGGGGAAAAAATATAAAAAAAAAAAATAAAAAAAAAAATAAAGAGTTTCATTTTTTATTGGGAGCAGCAGCGCGGAACTTTTGCCAGCGGCTCCCGCCCGGCACAAGCCGCGCTCTGTTTCTGCCGGCCTGGCCAAATATTTGGGTGTTGTTTTAATCCCCTCGTTCCCCGCTCCGGCTGCGGGCCAGGAAAACCACGCGGCTGAAACTTGGGCGAGCCCCGAACCCTCCTCGTTATCGTGATTTATCGCCGTTTATCGCGATTTGTCTGTATTGACGCGCTGAGTGGCGGCTGTCAGAGGGAAAGGGGGGCTGCGCCTTCTGCTGCCCCCCCACTCATCGCCCGCCTGGGCAGGAATTTGGGGATTTTTGGGGAAATGAGGCCAAAATCTGGCTAAAGATAAACCCCCTCCCCATTTTATTGCTCCTCCTATTGCTCAAGCCTGGAATTTGGGGTTTTTTTGGGGAAATGAGGCCAAAATCTGGCTATAGATAAACCCCCTCCCCATTTTATTGCTCCAGCCTGGAATTTGGGGTTTTTGGGGGAAATGAGGCCAAAATCTGGCTGAAGATAAACCCCCTCCCCATTTTATTGCCCCTCCTATTGCTCAAGCCTGGAATTTGGGTTTTTTGGGGAAATCAGGCCAAAATCTGGCTATAGATAAACCCCCTCCCTGCTTTATTGCTTGAGCCTGGAATTTGGGTATTTTTTGGGGAAACCAGGGCAAAATCTGGCTATAGATAAACCCCCTCCCCACTTTATTGCCCCTCCTATTGCTCAAGCCTGGAATTTGGGGTTTTTTGGGGGGAAATCAGGTCAAAATCTGGCTAAAGATAAACCCCCTCCCCATTTTATTGCTCCAGCCTGGAATTTGGGGTTTTTTGGGGGGAAATCAGGCCAAAATCTGGCTATAGATAAACCCCCTCCCTGCTTTATTGCTTGAGCCTGGAATTTGGGTATTTTTTGGGGAAATCAGGGCAAAATCTGGCTGAAGATGAACCCCCTCCCCATTTTATTGCTCCAGCCTGGAATTTGGGGTTTTTTTGGGGAAATCAGGCCAAAATCTGATTAAAGATAAACCCCCTCCCCATTTTATTGCCCCTCCTATTGCTCAAGCCTGGAATTTGGGGTTTTTTGGGGAAATGAGGGCAAAATCTGGCTAAAGATAAACCCCCTCCCCATTTTATTGCTCGAGCCTGGAATTTGGGGTTTTTTTGGGGAAATGAGGCCAAAATCTGGCTAAAGATAAACCCCCTCCCCATTTTATTGCTCCAGCCTGGAATTTGGGGTTTTTTTGGGAAATGAGGCCAAAATCTGGCTGAAGATAAACCCCCTCCCCATTTCATTGCTCCTCCTATTGCTCAATAGGAATTTGGTTTTTTTTGGGGGGAGAAATGAGGCCAAAATGTGATTAAAGCTGAGCCCCCTCCCCATTTTGTTGCCCCTCCTCTGCAGACATCGAGCCTGGAATTTGGGGTTTTTGGGGAAATGAGGCCAAAATCTGACTAAGGAAAAGCCCCCTCCTCATTTTATTGCTCCTTCTTTACATGAGGCCAAAATCTGATTAAAGCCGAGCCCCCTCCCCATTTTATTGCCCTTCCTTTGCAGACCTCGAGCCTGGAATTTTGGGCTTTTTTTTGAAGAAATGAGGCCAAAATCTGGCCAAAGATAAGCCCCCTCCCCATTTTATTGCTCTTCCTGTGCAGACCTCGAGCCTGGAATTTTGGGAAGATCCCTTGAGGAAGTGAGGCCAAAATCTGATTAAAGCTGAGCCCCCTCCCCATTTTATTGCTCCTCTTTTGCAGACCTCATGCCTGGAATTTTGGGGGTTTTTTTTAAAAAAAAGATGAGGCCAAAATCTGATTAAAACCCAGCCCCCTCCCCACTTTATTGCTCCTCTTTTGCAGACCTCGAGCCTGGAATTTTGGGGTTTTTTTTAAAAAAATATGAGGTCAAAATGTGATTAAAACCTGGCCCCCTCCCCACTTTATTGCTCTTCCTCTGCAGATCTCGAGCAGATCTGGGATTTTGGGGTTATTTTTCAGGAGATGAGGCCAAAATCTGATTTAAACCGAGCCCCCTCCTCACTTTATTGCTCCTTCTTTACATGAGGCCAAAATCCGATTAAAGCCGAGCCCCCTCCCCACTTTATTGCTCCTCTCTGCAGATCTCGAGCAGATCTGGAATTTTGGGGTCTTTTTTAAAAAAAAAAGATGAGGCCAAAATCTGATTAAAGCCGAGCCCCCTCCCCATTTTATTGCTCCTTCTCTGCAGATCTCGAGCCTGGGATTTTGGGGTTATTTTTCAGGAGATGAGGCCAAAATCTGATTTAAACCGAGCCCCCTCCCCACTTTATTGCTCCTTCTTTATAAACCTCATTCCTGGAATTTTGGGGTTTTTTTAAAAAAAAAAAGATGAGGCCAAAATCTGATTAAAGCCGAGCCCCCTCCCCACTTCATTGCTCCTCTCTGCAGATCTCGAGCAGATCTGGAATTTTGGGGTTATTTTTCAGGAGATGAGGCCAAAATCCGATTAAAGCCGCGCCCACCCAAGCCCGGCTCAAATCCAGAGCTGAGGCGGCCAAAACAAACAGAAATCACCCAAATCCAGACCCGCTCGGGACTCGGGGCGGTTTCAATCCGAAATTCCGCATTTCCAGCCCTCGAACGGGGGGATGGAAACCACCCCTGAGCCGAGCGCTCAATTCCGGGAGATTTAGTGCGCGTTAAGCCCTCGGCTCGAATTTAAATGTATCGTAGGTGGCAAATCAATTACAGCGCGGGCCTGACCCCGGCCAGATGAAAACTGCCCCGGCCTTTGGGGTTTTTGGGTTTTTTGGTTTTTTTTCCCACCTTGGAGCTCAGGTTTGTCCCTTTTCCTGCCCCTACAGAGGCTCGAAAAGAGAAAAAATAAATTTTAAATCTCCAGAGATGTCGGCGATGCGCAATTAGCGAGCGGCCGCCTTCAATTAGCGCGGTTTTATTTTCTTTATTAAAAAAAAAAAAAAAAAACCTCGGCGAAAAGCCCCTTTCAACCACAAATTATCGTAACGAGCTGTGAGGTTTTTAATTTTTCCCGATTTTTTTTTTTTCTGCTTTCCCCCAAACTATTTCGAGGGATTTATTTGCAGAGCAATCATAGGAGAGGCGGAAAAACATCAAGATAAACATTTTTTTTCCGGCGGATCGCTGTTCCTCACGAGCTGCCCTTGCAGGACATCCCATTCCTCTGCCCCAAAAAGAAAAAAAACCCAAAAAAATTAAATTTACATTGGGGGCTGCTGGCTCCTGATAATCGCGTCATCCTGATAAGGCGTTTTTGCAGAGCCGCAGAAATTGCGTAACTCACCCAGCGCCCCAGCTGCAAAGCTCTTATCCCAGATTTTTTTAAAATTCATTTTTTTCTTTTTTTCGCCCCTTTTTTTTTCTCCACTCATGGCTCCCTCACAACCTAATTTTAATTTTTTTTTTATTTTTTTTTAAATTTTTCTCCAAATCGTGGCAAGTTTGGGTCGCGCTGCGGGCACAAAGGGGAAACTCTGCGAGGAGAAAAATCAGCGATATCGCGGGGAGGGGGAGCCGCTTCCTCCGCCTGTTATTTCCTTGAATTCTGAGCCTCGCCCGGGACGTTCCTGCGGCTCGGCCGCGGAAACACCGAACGCGTTCGGAGCCGCTCCGGGCGCCGGGAGCCCGGCCCAGGATGGGGAATTGTGGATTTGTGGCGCTCGCAAGTGGCAGATTCCGAGGGATTTCAGCCCCGACAGACAGATGGTCACAAATTCGGACAGGAAGCAACCCCTCGATAAACGCTGCTGATCGGGGGGATGGTGCCGGGCGTCATTTGGCTGCATTTTCTTTTCTTTTTTTTATTTTTCTTTCCCTTTTTTCCCTTTTCTTTTCCTTTTTTTTTTAAATTTTCTTATTTTTCTTTTCCCTTTCTTTTCCCTTTTTCTTTTCCTTTTTTCTTTTCCTTTTTTTTTTTCCTTTTTTCTTTTCCTTTTTTCTTTTCCTTTTTTCTTTTCCTTTTTTCTTTTTCCCTTTTTCTTTTCCCTTTTTCTTTTCCCTTTTTCTTTTCCCTTTTTATTCTATATTTTTTTTTAATTTTTGCTTTATTTTCCGGCGTTGCCTCTCCGCTGCCTCGACTGATTTTCCCCCTCGAAAAGCCACATAAAAACCAGAAAAAAAAAAAAAAAGGGACGAGAGAAGCCTCAACCCCCACCTTGAGCCAGCGAGGGGCTCGGGGGGGATGCTCAGGTAGCGCCAAGCGAGGAAATCCGGGTGAAACAAAAATTTTTAAAAAACCAAAAAAAAAAAATTTAAAAACCCAGCGCAAAGTGGAGCTTTCAGGGGCACGGAGACTTTCTGCGCTCCCTTTCGCGGGGTTGAAACGGGCAAAATTCGGTGTTTGCTGGTGCGGACGGGCTCGAAGGGGGGCTCCGCTGCCCTGGCGCCCCCCGGGAGGGCCCGATCGATAAATTCCGCTTTTCCCCGCACCCAGAGCTCGCCTTTGGCCATAAAAGGTCGGGCGCGGGTCCGGCATTAACAAAAAACGCAAGAGGGCACAATGCGGGAGGAGCGCGGCTCCGGCCGGAGCGCCGAGGAAACATTTCCATTATTTCACTTCCCAATATTTTCCATTTTCCATTTCCCTCCCGAACCGCGGAGCTGTGCCCGCACCAGTGCGGAGAAGCGGCGGAGGCAGAGCCGGGGCAGCGTTAATTAGCGCTAATTAGCGCGGCGCGGAGCCGCTCAAGTTCCCGGAGCGATTTCTCCTGGCGGAGCGAGCCCGGCTCGGCCCCGGCCGGGCGAACTTGGCTCGGAACAACTTTTAATTCCATTTTAAAACAACTTTTCATTTCATTTCTGCGCCGCTTTTCCCCGCCCCGAGCCCCGGCGCGTTCCGGGACCGCGGGTGAAACTTTGGCCGCCGCCAGCAATGAACTTTTTTTGTTGTTGTTCTTTCTCTCTCTTTTTTCCCCCCCGCTCCCCGCGGTTCCGCGCGCGGCTTTTGGGTGCAAAAATCAAAATTTCGGCGCTCGCACCGCCATGGGCGCTCCGGGGGAGGGAGAGGAAGAGGGGAGGGCGACGAGGAGGAGGAGGAGGAGGAGGAGGAGGAGGAAGGGGGGGACCGCGCGTTTATTTATTTATGAACTCGCAGCGCGCCGGGAGAAGGCTGCTTTCGGCAGATATTATATATTTGGTTAAGGGGGTGCCTTTCTGTTGTTTAAAAGGGAGGGAAGAGGGGGTGGACGGTTTGTTCTTGGGGGTCCCTGGTGCAATCTCCGCTCCTCATGGGTGCTATTTTGCAACCTCAGGCGCCTGCTATTGGTCAGCCCGTGATCAGATGGTTGTATTTCCTTGTGTCCCTCGCTGGCACCGCGCCATCTCCCTTCAGCTAAAACCCAATCTCCGATATACCACTAATAGCTAAACCACTTGGACTATAAAACACAACAAATCATAAAGCCCGGGCAAAAAAAGGGACGGCACGCACACGCACACGCACACACATACACACACTCAGGCGGCAACAACAACAAAAAAAAAAAAAAAAAAAAAAAAAAGGAAAAAGGAAAAGAAAAAAAAAAAAGAAAGAAAGAGGGGGGAATCTCTCTCCTCTCGCCCTCTCTCCTTCCCGATGAGTTCTTATTTTGTCAACTCGACCTTCCCGGTGAGCCTGGCGGCGGGGCAGGAGCCCTTCCTGGGACAGCTCCCGCTGTACCCCTCGGGCTACGCGGACCCTCTGCGGCACTACCCGGGCACCTACGGAGCGGCGCAGGACAAGGGCTGCTACTCCTCCTCCTCCTCCTCCTCCTCCTCTCCCTACTACCAGCAGAGCTCGGCGGCGTTCGGCGGCCGCGCCGCCGCCGCCTGCGACTTCGGGCCCGGCGGCTTTTTCAGGGACAAGGAGCCGGCGTGCGCCCCTCCCAGCCTGGACGAGGCGCCCTCCTTCAAGGACTGCGCGCACGGCAAGAGCGCCTTCGGAGAGAGCGAGGAGCAGAAGTGCTCGGCGCCCGTGTACCCCTGGATGCAGCGGATGAACTCTTGCAATAGTGAGTTTGCTCTTTTTGCGGCGATAAACGCGCCCGTCTCCTCCTCCCTCCCCCTTTTTTCGTATTTGTTACCGCCAGGGAGAGCGAGGGGAGCAGGAGGAAGGTTCGGTGTGAGAGCCCAAACTTCCAGCGGGGGGAACTTGGGCTCCCAACACGCACCAAAACTTCCCAGCGCTCCGAGGTTCCCCCAAGCTAGGAACGCTTCAACCCCAAAACTGAATTTCTGAATTTCTGAATTTCTGAATTTCTGAATTTCTGAATTTCTGAATTTCTGTCCCGCTCGCCCCCCCACCTTGTTTTTTTCTTGTTTTTCCCTCTTTTTTTTTTTTTTTGCCACATTCCTGTTGGCGTGTCACTCAGCTACAGCGATTTGTCTCTGTCCGTGCCCCCACACGCACGGGGAGATATCTTTTCTAAATCGGATCTGGATGACTTTACACACACAGCTCCTCTCCCTTCTCTCTCCCTCTCCCTCCCTCTCTCTCTCATTAAATGCCAGAAAAAGTGTTTAAATATTTGAAGGCGGACGGTTGCATTTTTAATGCGACTCTCACCTAATGAAAAGTCTGCCTGGGGAGGATTTTCCTGGTTTTCTCCCCCCTCCCCGGTGATATATGACTTCTTTAAGTGCTGTTTCCTCAATCAGAGCTCCAATCATAATTTTTAAAACTCAGATAAGTGGAGGGTGGGTGGGAGGAAAAAGAAAAATATCAGAAGCCTCGCTGCTCTCCTCGCCCGTGTTTAGATGCATTTGTTGCCTTTTAAGTTCCAAATTGATGTCCATTAGCGCGGGGACATCAAGCGCTGTGTCCTGTTTAATGCGGGCTTCGGGCAGATCGATTCACTTCATTATGGCTTAAATGCCGCCATCTATTACGGCGCGGGGGGGCCGGGAACACCTTGCGGTCCCTCGGCCCGGCAGGAGATGGATCCGGCCTGCTCTGCCTGCCCAAAGCCCGGCTTAAACTCCCCCTGCCCAAATTCCGGCTCAAAACCCCCTGCCCAAAGCCCGGCTTAAACTCCCCCTGCCCAAATTCCGGCTTGAACCCGCCTGGCCAAATCCTGGTTTTAACCCCCCCTGCCCAAACCTTGGCTTAAACACCCCTGCCCAAATTCCGGCTTGAACTCCTCTGTCCAAATTCCGGCTCAAACTCCCCCTGCCCAAATCCTGGTTTTAACCCCCCCTGCCCAAACCTTGGCTTAAACACCCCCTGCCCAAAACCCGGCTCAAACTCCCCTGCCCAAAGCCCGGCTTAAACCTCCTCTGCCCAAATTCCGGCTTGAACCCGCCTGCCCAAATCCTGGTTTTAACCCCCCCGCCCAAACCTTGGCTTAAACACCCCCTGCCCAAAACCCGGCTCAAAACCCCCTGCCCAAAACCCCCTGCCCAAAACCCGGCTTAAACCTCCTTTGCTCAAATTCCGGCTTAAACCTCCTCTGCCCAAATTCCGGCTTAAACCCCCCCTGCCCAAAACCCGGCTCAAACTCCCCTGCCCAAAACCCGGTTTAAACCTCCTTTGCCCAAATTCCGGCTTAAACCTTCTCTGCCCAAATTCCTGTTTAAACCTGCTCTGCCCAAATTCTGGCTTAAACCTTCTCTGCCCAAATCCCTGCTCAAACTCCCCCCTGCCCAAAACCCGGTTCAAACCTTCCCTGCCCAAATCCTGGTTTTAACCCCCCTGCCCAAACCTTGGCTTTAACCCCCCCTGCCCAAAATCCGGCTCAAACCCTCCCTGTCCAAATCCCGGTTTAACCCCCCATGCCCAAATCCCGGTTTAACCCCCCTGCCCAAATCCCTGTTTAACCCCTGCCCAAACCTTGGCTTTAACCCCCCCTGCCCAAAATCCGGCTCAAACCCTCCCTGTCCAAATTCCGGCTTTAACCCCCCTGCCCAAATCCCGGTTTAACCCCCCTGTCCAAATCCCGGTTTAACCCCCCATGCCCAAATCCCGGTTTAACCCCCCCTGCCCGGCCGGGCCGCTCCCCCTGGAGCTGCGCAGAGCTCAGGAAGGCGCGGCCCCCCCCGCACCGTCCCCAAAATCAAACTCGGTGTTCCCCCTTCCCCTCTCCTCTATTTCCCTCTATTTTTCTCTATTTCCCCCTTATTTCCCACTTATTTCCCCGCATTTCCTTCTGTGTCCCCTTATTTCCGCTGTTTCCCCTTATTTCCTCTTATTTCCTCTTATTTCCCCTAATTCCCCCCCTTATTTCCCCCCATTTCCTCTTATTTCCTCTATTTCCCCCTAACTCCCCATATTTCCCCTCTTTCCCCCCTATTTTCTTCTACTTTCCCCTATTTCCCCCTATTTCCTCCTCTTTTCTTCCATTTCCCCTAATATCCCCTTATATCCCCCTATTTCCCCTTAATTTCCATATTTCCCCCTATTTTCCCTTATTTCCCCCTCTTTTCTTATCTTTTCTTCCATTTCCCCTTACTTCCCCCCATTTCCTTCTATTCCCCCCTACTTTTCCCTTAATCCCCCTTTTCCCTCTACTTTCTTCTATTTTATAATAATTTCCCCCTCATTTTCCCCCTATTTTTTAATATTTCCCCACTATTTTCTTATATTTTTAAATTTTCCCCTTGTTTTCTAGTATTTCCCCCTATTTTCTTATGTTTTTAAATTTTCCCCCTATTTTCCCCTTGTTTTCTAGTATTTCCCCCTATTTCCTTATATTTTTAAATTTTCCCCTTGTTTTCTAGTATTTCCCCCTATTTTCTTATATTTTTAAATTTTCCCCTATTTTTTAATATTTCCCCCTATTTTCTTATATTTTTAAATTTTCCCCCTATTTTTTAATATTTCCCCACTATTTTCTTATATTTTTAAATTTTCCCCTATTTTTTAATATTTCCCCACTATTTTCTTATATTTTTAAATTTTCCCCTATTTTTTAATATTTCCCCCTATTTTCTTATATTTTTAAATTTTCCCCTATTTTTTAATATTTCCCCCTATTCTCTTATATTTTTAAATTCCCCCCTATTTCCCTCCTATTCCCCCGCTGTTTCTTTAATATTCCCCCTATTTCCTTCTATATTTTTTAAATTTCCTATTCGCATTTTTTTGTTTTTTCGCTGATTTTCCCCCTTTTTTTTTCCTGCCCTTTTTCCCCCCGGCCCCAGGTTCGTCCTTCGGGCCGAGCGGCCGCCGGGGCCGCCAGACGTACACGCGGTACCAGACGCTGGAATTGGAGAAGGAATTTCACTTCAACCGCTACCTGACCCGGCGGCGCCGCATCGAGATCGCGCACTCGCTCTGCCTCACCGAGCGCCAGATCAAAATCTGGTTCCAGAACCGCAGGATGAAGTGGAAAAAGGAGAACAAACTGCTCAGCTCCTCGCAGCTCAGCGCCGAGGAGGAGGAGGAGAAGGCGGCCGAGTGATGCGAGGGGAATTAAACAAAAAACAGCGACAACAAAAAAGAATTAAACAAAAAAAAAAGAGAGAGAAAAAAAGCAACAACAACTAAAAAAAGTTATTTAAAACGCGAGGAGAAAAACGCTAAAAAATTGGAATTGAGGGAGGGAGTGGGATGGCCCAAAGTTTGGGCCACCAATGCCCTGCACTCCAATTCCCACTGAATTTGCCCCAAAAAAAAGCAAAAATTAACCCGGCTTCTAGTGGGCCCACAAAGTTTGGGCCGCCAACACCTTGGACTCCAATTCCCACTGATTTTGTCCAAAAAAACCGCAAAAATTCATCAGGCTTCTTCTAGCGGCGTGTTGAGGTTTTTTCACCCTTTCCCTCCTGCTCCGCCAACCCCCCCTCTCATGGAAATGGAATAATAAATAATAATAATAATTAAAAAGTGAGGAGATGGAGAGAGAGAAGGAGGGAAAGAGAAAATAGGGAAAAAAAAATTTAAAAAATTAAAAAAAAAAAGGACTCCTAGCCGTGTTTCTACCCTTGGTGTCACTGTTAGTAACCTGCTAACTCTTGTATTTAATGGAAGTGCTGCAATATATGTCATTTGGGGTGTTTATTGTCCTAATTTTGTACAAATGTTCCATGCACGGTTGACATAGGTTGGGTTTTTTTTCTTTTCTTTTTGTTTTTTAATTTTTTTTTTACTCCTTTGGTAAATTAATCAAACCCTGAGGTTCTTTGTAATTAGTTTTGGGGTGTTTGTTTTTGTTTGGGCTGGGTTTTGTTTTTTTTTTTTTTCTTTTTTTGCCTTTTAAATTTTTTTATTTTCAAAAGGAAAAAAAAAATCTACTGAAAGAACGAGTACTACCTACAAGGCTGCAAAAAAAAAAAAAAAAGAAAAAAAAAAGAAGAACAAGGACAGAAAGTTCTATTTTATTAATTTTTGTACGTGTTGTGTTTGGAGTTTGTCTTAGGTATGAACATGGAATTCTCTAATAAAAGCCAAGTCCTCGATCTCACCGCACAGCCCTCCCCTGTCGTTATTAGCGCTGTTTTGAGGGGAATTTTCCCTTTTCCAGGGGGGGTGAAAAGGAGATTTTTCTCCTCTCCCTGGGCGCCGATGTCCTCAGACATCGGGAGCGCTCGGGATTACAGAAAAATCTGATTTTCCCCCATTTTTGGCTCTGATCCGCGATGGGAGCCCTTTCTCCAGGAGCATTTCCTGGCTGACATTTCTGCCTCAGCACCGCTCGCTCCCTCTCTTTCTCTCTGTTTTTTTCTTTTTTTATTGTTACAGTACAAAGAGTTATGACGAAACGCCGTTCCCATCTCCACAATAAATCAAGGAAACGGGCAAAAATACGCGCTCATTTATCCGCCAAAGCCACCTAACATTTGCCCAGCATCTTTCAAACATCTGCTCCCCCGCTCCGCGCCCCCAAATCAAAGAGAAATGTGGCGCAAAAAAAAAAAAAAAAAATTAAAAAAAAATTTAAAATATTCCAGGTTTCCAAGGAATTCACCCCGGAAAAAAAATTCTCATTGCCAGAATGAGAGCTCGTTTAAACCGGGGAGGAAAAAAGTGGGAAAATCGTGAATGGAGCTCCTTGGAAAGGGCAGAATTTGATTTTCTCTGGCCAGCGCCTCCTTGCCTTGGCTGGGGACGGGACGGGGAAGGTTTTGAGGAATTTTCTTGCGAAATCCCCGACTTTTCCCCGGCTTCGCGGGGAGGAATGGAATGAGAAATGAGAGCGGAGGATGATTTTTACTTTTGCTGTCTGCTGGGGGGTTCGGGGCTGGAAAAGGCGAGCGGGGCCACCCGAAAGCGGCCGGGGTGGGAGCGCGTCCCCCCCGCGCCACGGGCTCCGGTAATAACGGCAGCCACGCTCGGAATCAATTCACGCAGAAGCTTCACAGCTGTGGGACATTTGCTGTTATTGCCACGCTTTTCATTGCCCGTAATTATTATAATTATATGTCACTTTCAATATGGCGCGTAATTCCCAACGAGTTGCAGGCGAGCCACGCGAAAATTCCTGAAGTGCCTCGGAAGGAGGGGAAAGGAAAAAAAAAAACAAAAAAAAACCAAACACAAAAAAAGGAAAATAAAATTTGGAAAAAGGACAGAGGCAGAGAAAAGGAGAGAGACAGAGGGAAGAGAAGAAGGAGAGGAAAAAGTGGAAAGTGATGGCTAAAAAATTCCAGCTCTTTCCCAACGTTCTCCCCAATTTCCGAGCGCTTTTGCTCCCCGATGTTCCTGGCAGGTCAACAACGGGAAGGGAAACCCGCGCAGCCCAAGGCTCAGAGAGGACGTGGAAACGCTCAGGAGCAGGAACATCCCAAAAACCAGCGCTGCCAACCCTTCCACCGGCCGGATTTCGCCTCTTTTTCCTTTCTCCCACCCGATTTTCCCCCCGAGTTTCTTTTTCTCCCCTCCAGAGCTGAGGTGCGAGCTCCTGCCTGAAGGAACCTCGACTTTTGCACCAAAACCGCCCCAAAACCGCCCGCAGCTCCTCCTGGCCACCCCTTCCAACTGCGGACCCCCCCAGAGGCCTCCGAGCCACCCAAAAACCTCATCCCAAACTTCTCCAGCGCTTCTCCAACACCGAGACTCCTCCAGAACAACCCCGAGCCCGGGGGCGCCCGGCCCCGCAGGACGCGCCGCACCCTCTCCTCGCACCCCCCACTTTTTTTTTAAACATATTTTTCTGTTTTTTTAAAAAAAGCCAAAACGGAGCGGAATCACAGAACCGCAGTGGGGGTGACGGGGGATTTTTTTGGGGTTTTTTTTTCCCCTTTTTTTTTTTTGGGAGAGCAGGAGGAGGAGGAAGGGGGCGTCCCCGAGGCGCAGTGGCGCGGCGCGGCCGGCAGGTGGCGCGCTCCGCCCAGGCGGGGGGCGATGGCGGCGGCGGATTTGGGGCGACTTTGGGCCTAAAGCGGCTCCGCGCTCGTCATTATTTGTAACCATAGAGCATGAATTACCTCTTGAGGTCATCAGCGAGAATTTACGACTGGTCAACAAAAGCACGTGACGCCCAAACGCACCCCCCACCCTCCCCCCATATTTGGCCGCATACATAGCAAAAACGAAGTACAGTGCATTGCTATAATTCATTAATACATCATAAATCGTCAAGCACGGGGTTATAACGACCACGAGCCACAAATCAAGCCCTCCAAAATAACCCAAATGAGCTCTTACTTTGTAAACTCGTTCTCAGGGCGCTACCCAAATGGCCCCGACTATCAGTTACTAAATTATGGGACCGGCAGTTCCATGAACGGTTCTTACAGAGATTCAAGCACCATGCATTCCAGCTCTTATGGCTACAACTACAATGGGATGGACCTTAGCATCAACCGCTCAGCCTCCTCCAGTCACTTTGGGGCTGTGGGCGAGAGCTCCCGCGGTTTCCCTTCTCCAGCTCAGGAGAGCAGGTTTAGACAGGCGTCCAGCTGCTCCTTATCTTCTCCCGACTCCCTGCCCTGCTCCAACAGCGAGAGCCACGGAGGCAAACCCGCCCCGTCCCCCTCCGAGCCGGCTCCTGCTGCCAGCAGCACCAACACAAATTTCACAGAACTAGACGAGACCAGCGCGTCCTCGGGAGCCGACGAGGGCACTCCAATAAGCAGCAGCATCCCCCGAGCGCAGGCAGAGCCCATCGCGACCTCCACGGCAGCGACAGAAGGGCAGGCACCTCAGATATTCCCTTGGATGAGGAAACTTCACATTAGCCATGGTACAGCTCCTTCTTTTTCCCTCCTTGTGCTTGTTTATTTTTTGCCGCACAATCCCCCCCCCAACCCACCCCAACCCGACCCCACCTCGCTGTTTCTTTCTCTTTTTTCCCCCCTTTTTCTCTCCCTCCCCCCCCACCCCCCCCAGCCCCGCTCGCTTTATTTTCCGCTCTCTCCTTCCCTTTATTCCGCCGAGGCGCTTTGATCAGAATCGCAGCTATTTATTGCTTTTGTATTTCTCGCTCCGGAGCTGCCTCTGGGCTCTGCGTGTGTCTCTCTGCGTTTCTGGGGGGCGATTTTATTTTCCTTTCGCCCTCCCCTGCGCTTTTCCCCAAGCTCTCGGCACCGTGCGGGCGGTGGGAGAGAGGTGATTTAAAACCCGAGGCCAAGGGGGTGTTGTTTGGGGTGCAAAGGGGAGAATTGAGCCTTAAAACGGAGCTGGAGGCGCGGATGGGGCTCGCAGCCCGTCCTGCCCCGCTTTCCTGGGCTCGTCCCCGCCGAGCTGCCCTTGCCAAGCCCCCCAAAGCCTCCGGGAGACCCCCGGGAGGGGCAGAGCCGCCCCCCCAGCCCCGCTCCGGGCTCAATTCCCGGTTTTGTGCCCCAAACCCGGAGCCAGGGAAGGGCGCGGAAAGGGCAGCGATGCCCAGAGCTGTAAATGACGGAGCCCGAGCGGGGAATTGGGGTCTGCAGGGGCCGAGGGTGGGTGGGGGGGTTCCACACGCGTGGGAGAAAAACGAGACAGAGGAGTGGTGTGGGGGGGGTGCTGGTATTTGGGGGCAATTCGCAGCTTTGCACTATTAAAAAAAAAAAAAATTAAAAATCTAAAAATAGGCTTGAAATTAAAAAAATAGGCGGAAAATAGGTGGAAAATAGGCGAAATGCGAGCAGAAAGAGCAAACCCCAACCCCGCTGTTGTCCGTGTTACCCAGACATGACCGGACCAGACGGGAAGAGGGCGAGGACAGCGTACACTCGCTACCAGACGCTGGAGTTGGAGAAGGAATTCCACTTCAATAGATATCTCACCCGCAGGAGGCGAATCGAGATCGCTCACGCGCTCTGCCTCTCCGAGCGCCAGATCAAAATCTGGTTCCAGAACCGCCGCATGAAGTGGAAGAAGGATAACAAACTGAAAAGCATGAGCCTGGCCTCGGCCGGCAGCGCCTTCCAGCCCTGAGCTCGCAAAAAAAAAAAAACCGGGGGGCGAAACGAGCGGGAGGCGAAGAGGAAGGAGATAAAAAAATATATAAATTAAAAAAAAAAAAAAAAAACAACCCAAAACCACAGCGAAACCCCCGAGCGAATAATGAAATAAAGGAAGGATGGGCAGATGGCAGTTTGGGAGGACGGAGCAGCGAGAAACCTTCGGGGCTGGTTCCTGCCCAGAGCAGCTCCTGGGGGTGCCCCCAGCCCGGGACTGAGCTCCAAGTTCTTCTTTTTCGGTTGTTTGTTTGTTTTTAAAAAAAAAAAAAAAATTAAATTTTATTTCCAGATGCTCCTCCTGCTCTCGTTGTTCTTCTAAATGTGTGTGTCCGTGCTCTCTTGGTGCTTTCTGGAAAGCTGGCATGTGTTCTGTGAGCCCTTGAATGTGATAACTTATTTATGAATCCAGAACAGATACGGTTCTTGCTTTATTTGTTGGGATTTTCTTCTTTTTTTTTTTTTAATTTTATTTTAATTTTTTCCCCCCCCCTCCCCTTTTTATCCGAGTTTCCTGCTCTTGGGTGAGTTTTTCTCTGCCTAAGCGAAAATCGGGGGTTCCTGCACTGCAGTGGCAGAAAAAAAAAAAAAGTCTTTAAAAAACCCAACAAAAATGGAAAAAAATTAGAAAAAAAAATAGAAAAAAAAAAAGAAGCAGCTCTTGTATCTTTCTGTCTTAAAATTGTCCAGTCTGTGTTTTAGTCCAAACTCCAGGCCAGGATTTCTAATCCCGGCCTCATTCCAAGGCGTACTCTTTAGACGTGGGTGAACTTCACTATTAAAAATTGATAATAATACCAATAATTAATAACTCAAAAAATTAAAAAAAAAAAGGGGAAAAAAAGAGAAAAAATTAAAAAAAGAAAAAAGAAAAAAGAAAAAAATGTACAAAAGCGGAGAGAGCGACGCTGGAGTGCTCTGGTGTTTGTAAATATTAGAAATATTTCTGCCGTGAGTAATAGCCGGGTCGTAGTGGGCAGAGTGAATGCGGTGTTCTGTGTAAAAATGGCATCTGTCATGTCTCGCAGCCGGGTAGTTCTTGGCCAAGCAGCTTTTTGTATTTGTTTGTAGCTTTACTCGAACTCAAATAAACGTTTTCCCCCACTCACAAAGGCTCCCAGTCGCGTCTTTACCCCCTCCGACCCCTCCGAAATCCGAACGCGCCAGGTGCCCCGCGGCTCCTCAGCCTCAGAACCGCCAAAATCCGCCAAAATCCGCCCAAAATCCGCCCAAAATCCGCCAAAATCCGCTCAAAATCTGCCCCAAATCCCAAATGCCGGCACCGCGCGGGGCTCCAACTCAACCATCGCCCCCAAAACCGCACAGAACGCCCCCAAAACGCCTCGGCCAAAAAGGGAATTTCGCTCCCCCGACGCTCCTTTCCCTCCCGGGCCTTGCGGGGATGCTCGGCCAGCGAAAATCACCCGAAATTCCAATTTCAAGGCGCAGAGGGGCCAAAGGCCGCGCGGAGCAGCGCAGGGCCGGGGTTTGTTAGTCCGGGATTATCAATCAGATTATCCCGGGTAAAGCCGAGCTCTGCGGCCGCTCCGGGCCGGTTTTACCGCTCAGTCCCGGTTTTACCGCTCAGTCCCGGTTTTACCGCCCACAGTCCGGTTTACCCTCTCAGTCCCGGTTTTTCACCGTTCACGCTAGTCCCGGTTTTACCGCTCAGTCCCGGGTTTACCGCTCAGTCCCGGTTTCACCGCTCAGTCCCGGGTTTAGCTCAATTCCGGTTTACGCCAGTCCCGGGTTTCAGCATCCCGGTTTCCCCTCAATCCCGGTTTACCGCTCAGTCCCGGTTTTACTGTCATCCGGTTTTTACCCCCCAGTCCCGGTTTCACCGCTCATTCCCGGTTTTCACGGCCCAATCCCGGTTTTACCGCTCAGTCCCGGGTTTAGCGATCAATTCCGGGTTTCACCGCTCAGTCCCGGGTTTACAGCCCAATCCCGGGTTTACCGCTCAGACCCGGTTTTACCACCCAGTCCCGGTTTTACCGCCCAGTCCCGGTTTTACCGCTCAGTCCCGGTTTTACCGCTCAGTCCCGGGTTTACGCTCATCCCGGGTTTTACCCCATCCCGGTTAGTTCTCCCGGTTTACCGCTCAGTCCCGGTTTTTACCGCCTCAGGTACTCCCGGTTTTACCGCGCAATCCGTACGCTCAGTCGGTTGCCAATCCCGGTTTCACCGCTCAGTCCCGGGTTTACAGCCCAATCCCGGGTTTTACCCCCCAGTCCCGGGTTTTACCGCCCAGTCCCGGTTTCACCGCCCAGCCCCGGGTTTAACGCGGATCCCGCTCTGCCGAACCCCGCTCCCGGCCCAAACCCAACCCTGGGCCGGCCCAGCCGAGCCCGGAGCAGCGGCGAGCTCAGCGCGACGCCTCGGGCGCCTCCGCAGCCGCGGAAAGTTGAGCTCGGAACTTACCAAACTCAATCTCTGCCACACTTTGGGGACTCCTTAAGTGATTTTGAGAGGGATGTGAAGTGCACTGTCAGGTCCCAAACCATTTGCTCTCCTTTCCTTTGGTAATTTTTTTTTTTTCTCTCCCTAATTTTTTTTTTCCTTTCCCCCCCCCCCTTTTTTTTTTTTTTTTTTTTTTTACCCATAGCAAACTCTCCCAAAAGTGGCGGTGACATTTTTAGATGTCAAACGGACAGGGGGGGTTTTATCTCGAAGTTAGATCGTAAAAATCGCCCGGAGCCCGGCTCAGATACCCCCTCACTGGCTCTCAAAAGTCACGTGAGGTCCATAAAGTTAGTTTTATGGTTTTGGGGAGTTGACAATGTACAATATATTTCACATTCTCCAGAATGTTAAGTGACACTTTAACTGCTCGCCGTGCCTCGTGTCGGGGGCGGCGGAGGGTGAGCGCTTTTCCAGATGAGAGATAAACGCTGCGAGCGCGGGGCGAGCGGACTGCAGCGCTCCGAGTAAGTCCTCGAATATTCTCTGCTTTGAAAAACAAACCCAAAAAAAAGAAAAAACCAAAAAAACCCAAAAATGTATGGTTTGGAGCGTTGGCGGGGGTTGGTTCAACTTGTGGGAGTTTTAATGCTGATTTTTGAGGAGGGGTTTGCGTCCCTCGGGGTGGAAAATGGGGGGAAATCGGTGAAAAAAAAAGAGAAAAATCGGTGAAAAATGGGTGAAAAATCGGTGAAAAATTGCTGGAAATCCCTTCTGCCAGCGCTGGCGGGGACGCGAGGCCAAGTTTGGGGCTGGCGCTGGCGCTGCCAGGGGACAGAGGCGGCCCGGGCACATTTGCATTTCAATGCCGCTCTCACCTTCCCTCTTCACCTGCTCGCCCACAAAAATCCGCTTTTCCCTCCTCTTCCTCCCCTTTGCTGCTTGGGCCGTTTGGGGTTTATTTCATTTATTTGGGGTTTTTTTGTGCTTTGCTGATTTTTTGTGATTTTTTTTAATTTTTTTTTTTTTGCCTCAGGCCTATTTTTTTTTTGCTTCTCACCTTCCCTCCCGGCCCTCTTCACCTGCTCGCCCACAAAAATCCGCTTTTTCCTCCCCACCTCCCCTTGCTGCTTGGCCCGTTTGGGGTTTATTTCATTTATTTGGGGTTTTTTTTTTTGCTTTGCTGATTTTTTGTGATTTTTTTTTAATTTTTTTTTTTGCCTCAGGCCTATTTTTTTTTTTGCCCTTTTTTTTTTTGCTTCTCACCTTCCCTCCCGGCCCTCTTCACCTGCTCGCCCACAAAAATCCGCTTTTTCCTCCCCACCTCCCCTTGCTATTTGGCCCGTTTGGGGTTTATTTCATTTATTTTGTGCTTTGCTGATTTTTTGTGATTTTTTAAATTTTTTTTTTTTTTGCCTCAGGCCTATTTTTTTTTTTTTTTTTTTTTTTTTTGCTTTTTTCCTTTCCCTCTCGGGTTTCCTCCCCCCGCCCAAGCGCAGACATTGACCAGGATCGGGTGTCCTCGCATTTCCGCGCTCCGTCCCTGCCATCTGGAGACCCTGAATGACCACTCTTGTGTCTGCGGCTCCGAGCGCTACAGAAAAATAATAAATAATCCCTGGGAGCTGCTGCTCCCGCATCTGGAGCCCCCAGAGCCTCCTTTCCCTGACAAAAAAACCAAAATTCGGGAAAATTTTGGGTCAGGGGCAGAGCCGGGCAGGTGGCCCAGCAGAAATTGGGCAGGTAGAGCAAAAAAAAAAGGGAAAAAAAGCAAAATTTCCAGCTTGGAGACGCTGCTGTGGGGTTTTTTTGGGTTTTTTGGGGTTTTTTTTGGGAAGTTCAGTTGTGGCATCCTCACACCTGAGGCGGCTCCTCCCTCCGTAAAAAATCGAATTAAATTTAAAATATGAACTCGGAGGCGAAGTTGGCTGAGGATTTTCTGGGATTCGCAGCAAACTTTGCTTTTATTCCCTTTTTTCTTGGTTTTGTTTTTCCTTTTCTTTCTCCCTTTTCTCACCCTGGCCACATTTGGTGGACACATGTCCGTCTCTTTTGGTACTTTTTGTGGTTTTTTCCCCATTTTCGCTCACTTTGGAGATGGTTTTCCCTGCCTCGGGCTGTTTTCCCTCTCCTGCTCCAGGTGGCTCCCAAAATCTCGGGCCCCACAGCTCTGGAAATTCGGGGATTTGGGGTTTTTCTCAAGGGAAAATAAAGATATTGGTGGGATTGGGGCGGAGTTGCTCTTTGAAGGGGGTTTTGGCCTCAGATTTGGTGATTTAGCCCCAATTTTGGGGAGGTTTGGTGCTGTTGGGGTGGGATCAGTGGCGGCCTTCTCCTGCTTCAGCCTCCTGTTCCTTCTGGGGTTAAAAATTGAATTTTCCTGATCCTAAATCTGATCCTGATCCCAAATCCCATCCTGATCCCAAATCTTGGCTTTGGTGGGTGTTTGGGATGTGCCTGGACCCCAAAAATCCTCGTGTTCCCAAAATTCCATGGGCCGTCCATCCATCCATCCATCCATCCATCCATCCATCCATCCATCCATCATCCATCCATCCATCCATCCATCCATCCCCACTCCCAAAATTGCATTTTTTGGGTATTTCTGGACAAACTTCCCTCCCAAACCAGCTCACCCCTACAGGAGCCACAATTTGGGGTTTTTAACCCTTAAACCAGCAGCAAATTTGGGGTTTTGAGGGGGGAAAAAGCAGAATTTTGGATTTGTCCATGGGGTTTTTGGCTATGGGGTTTTTCTGTGGGGATTTTAGCCATGGGATTTTTCAATGGGGTTTTTAGATATGGGATTTTCCAGTGGGATTTTTAAGCCATGGGATTTTTCAGTGGAGTTTTCCAATGGGGTTTTTAGCCATGGGATTTTTCAGTGGAGTTTTGGTTATGGGATTTTCCAATGGGGTTTCCCAATAGGGTTTTTAGTAATGGGATTTTTTCAGTGGAATTTTGGCCATGGGATTGCCCAGTGGAGTTTTGGTTATGGGATTTTTCAGTGGAATTTTGGTTATGGGATTTTTCAGTGGGGTTTTTAGTATGGGTTTTCAGTGGGATTTTTTCAGTGGAATTTTAACCATGGGATTTTTCAGTGGAATTTTGGCAATGGGATTTCCCAGTGGAGTTTTGGTTATGGGATTTTCCAATGGGGATTTTCCAATAGGGTTTTTAGTAATGGGATTTTTCAGTGGAGTTTTGGTTATGGGATTTTTCCAGGGAGTTTTGGTTCATGGATTTTGGATTTTCAGTGAATTTTGGTTATGGGATTTTTCAGTGGAGTTTTCCATGGTTTTTAGATGGGATTTTTCAGTGTTAAGGTTTTGGCTATGGATTTTCAGTGGATTTTTGGTTTGGATTTTTCAGTGGATTTTGGGTTATGGGATTTTCAGTGGGTTTCCCATGGAGTTTTGGCATGGGATTTTTCAGTGGAATTTTGGCCATGGGATTTTTCAGTGGAGTTTTGGTTATGGGATTTTTCAGTGGAGTTTTGGTTATGGGATTTTTCAGTGGAATTTTGGTTATGGGATTTTTCAGTGGGGTTTTTCAATGGAATTTTTAGCTATAGGATTTTTCAGTCGGGTTTCCCAATAGGGTTTTTACCTATTGGATTTTCAGTGGGATTTTTAGCCATGGGATTTTTCAGTGGAGTTTTGGTTATGGGATTTTTCAGTGGGGTTTTCCAATAGGGTTTTAAGGGTGGTTCAGGATTTTTAGTGGAGTTTTTATGGGATTTTCATGGTTTTATGGGATTTTCAGTGATTTTATGGATTTTCATGGGTTTTTCAGAATTTAGCATGATTTTCATGAATGGTTTTACCATGGTTTCAGTGGTTTTACATGGGATTTCAGTGATTGGTTGGATTTCCAAGGTTTCCATGGGTTTTTGAATGGGATTTTCAGTGGATTTGTGTTTTCATGGAGTTTTGTATGGGATTTTTCATGATTTTGTATGGATTTTCAGTGGATTTTCAATGTTTGCATAGGATTTCATGGGTTCCAATGGTTTACCATGGATTTTAGTGGAATTTTGGCCATGGGTTCCCAATGGGTTTTGATGGGATTTTTCGTGAATTTTGGCTGGATTTCATGGAGTTTTGGCCATGGATTTTCAGTGGAATTTTGGATTTTCAGGGAGTTTTTAGATAGGTTTTTAGGGATTTCAGTGATTTTGTTGGATTTTAGTGGATTTTTCATGGAATTTTTTATGGATTTGGTTAGGATTTATGGGTTTTTGATGGATTTTTCAGTGGATTTGGATGGATTCATGGGTTTCCAATAGGTTTGCGATTTATGGATTTGCGGATTTTAGTGTTTTTAGTGATTTGTGGATTTTAGCTGGATTTTCAGTTGCATGTTTTTGTTTCAGTTTTCATGGATTTCGTAGTTTCGGGTTTGGATTTAGCCATGGTTTTCAGGGGTTGTTGGTTTTCATGTTTATGGGATTTTCTGGTTCCATGGTTTTAGTATGGATTTGCATGGATTTCTGATTGGTAGTTTTCTGTTTGTTGTTTTCATATTTCCATGGGTTTTTAGCCATGGTTTTTCAGTGTTTAGTATGGGTTTTTCAGTGGAATTTTGGTATGGTTTTTCAGTGGAATTTTAGCCTGGGATTTTCAGTGGAATTTTGTTATGGTTTTCATGGGGTTTTCCATGGGTTTTTAGTAATGGGATTTTTCAGTGGAATTTGGCATGGGATTTTCCCAGTGAGTTTTGGCCATGGATTTTCATGGATTTGGTTATGGTTTCCCAGGAGTTTTTCATGGGATTTTTCAGTGGGTTTTGTTATGGATTTTTCATGGAGTTTTGCATGGGATTTCCAGTGGAGTTTTTGGTATGGATTTTTCAGTGGATTTTGTATGGAATTTTCATGGGTTTTTCATGGATTTTTGTTGGGATTTTTCAATCGGGTTTTCCCATAGGGTTTTTTACTATTGGATTTCAGTGGGATTTTTAGCCATGGGTTTTTTTTGTGATTTGTTGTGGTTTTCAGTTTATGTTTTGTATGGGATTGGTTTTGGAATTTTCCATGGGATTTTTCCAGTGGGATTTTTGAGTATGGGATTTTTTCAGTGGAATTTTGGTTATGGGATTTTTTCAGTGGATTTTGGTTATGGGATTTTTCAGTGGGTTTTTCATGATTTAGCATAGGATTTCAGGTTCCATAGGTTTACCATGGGTTTCAGTGGATTTAGCCAGGTTTTAGGATTTTGTTATGGATTTTCCAATGGGTTTCCCAATAGGGTTTAGTAGGGATTTTTTTGGGAATTTGCCATGGATTTTTCAGTGGATTTGGTTATGGATTCCGGGTTGGTATGGATTTCAGTGAGTTTGGTTATGGATTTTTCAGTGAGTTTTTCATGGATTTTTCTATGATTTTTCATCGGTTCCCAATAGGTTTTTACCATGGATTTCAGTGGATTTAGCCATGGGATTTTCAGTGATTTTGGTTATGGTTTTCCAATGGTTCCAATAGGTTTTTAGTAATGGATTTCAGTGATTTTGCCATGGATTTCAGTGGAGTTGGTTATGGATTTCAGTGGGTTTTGGTTTAGGAATTTTTCAGTGGAGTTTTTCATGGAATTTTAGCTATAGGATTTCATGGTTTCCATAGGTTTATATTGGTTTCAGTGGATTTTGCATGGGATTTCAGTGAGTTTTGATGGATTTTCAGGTTCAAGGTTTGTGGATTCATGGATTTTATGGATTTTGTGGTTTCATGGGTTTTAGCATGGATTTTAGTGGATTCTGGTTTAGGATTTGCAATTTCAGTGGTTTTATGGAGTTTTTGCCTGGTTTTCAGTGGTTTTATGATTCCCATGGTTTTTATATGATTTTCCATGGATTTCATGGATTTCATGGGTTCTGGTTTAGCCAGGATTTAGTGGTTTTGGTGAATTTTGCTGGTTTTCAGTGTTTGTTGGATTTCTGGGTTCATGGATTTAGCATGGATTTTAGTGAGTTTGCCAGGGTTTCAGTGGATTTTGGATGGATTTTTCGGAATTTGGTCGTGGGATTTTTCGTGGATTTCATGGTTTCAGCCATGGGTTTTTCGGATTTTTCTATGGATTTCATGAGTTTCCATGGGTTTTAGCCATGGGATTTCAGTGGGCTTTAGTGGAATTTTAGCTGTGGTTTCAGTGGAATTGCCATGATTTTCTGGAGTTTCCATAGGTTTGCCATGGATTTCAGTGGATTTGGCATGGATTTTAGTGGATTTGCCATGGATTTTAGTGGATTTTGTATGGATTTTCAGTGGAATTTGCCATGGATTTTCAGTGGGTTTCAGGGGTTCAGCATGGACAGTTTTGGTGATCACGGTTTAGCTGTGGATTTCATGGTTTTGCCATGGGATTTTCCAGCTGGATTTTCCATGGGATTTTTCCACTGGGATTTTTCAGTGGGGTTTCTGCCATGGAGGATTTTTCTGAATGGAATTTTAGCCATGGAATTTTTTAATGGAGTTTTGGTTATGGGATTTTTCAGTGGAGTTTTGGCCATGGGATTTTCCAGTGGGTTTCCCAGTGGGGTTTCCAGCCATGGGACGAGCTCCTTGCTGGGGTGACCACAGGTCCCAGCTGTGCTGTCCCCTTGCCTGGAGCATCCCAGCTGGAATTTCCACCCCAGGATCTCTGAGTTCCACCTGCAGCATTTCTGGGGCTGTTCGTGGAGGTTTTCCTCCTAATAAATTGCGTTTTTAGGGATTTATTTGGGGGTTTTAATGGCTTTTTTTGGTGTTTTCCTCGGCCCAACCTCCCTCTTCCTGCGAGGCATCACCGCCCCCCATTTTCCACCCTGCGCGGGGTCACGGGCTCGGCCCAGGCTTCCTTTTTTTAAAGGAAAAAATGAATCCCGACCACAAAAAAAAAAAAAAAAAACCAAAAAAACCCCAAAAAACCCCGCCCGTTTGGGTGCGAAAGGAAGCGTGAGCAGAGTAAACAGGAAAGCGCAGCTCTGACCGTGCAGGTAGGCGGGGATTTGCCTTTTCCTGGGCATTTTTCATCCTTTCTGCCGCTCCCAGGGCGCACGTCAGGCACGGGACCGTCGCTCCTTCCGCAGCTGCAGAGCACAGGACAAACATTCAATGTCGGGGCAGGGAAATTCTGGGGTGAAAATCGAATATTTGTGCCGAGGTTTGCTGCTCCAGGCGGGGAAACCTCGGGTTTCGGGGTTCTGTGAACACCCCGTGCTGAAATTTGGGGGGTTTTGCCCCAAAAATGCCAAGTGAGGACCCTCCCTGTGAGCTCACATGGCTCTGTCCCTAAAAAGTCCCATTTTAGCAAATTCACTTTTTCTGTCCCTAAAAAGTCCCATTTTAGCAAATTCACTTTTTCTGTCCCTAAAAATTCCCATTATAGCAAATTCCCCTTTTTCTGTCCCTAAAAATGTCCCATTATAGCAAATTCCCTTTTCTGTCCCTAAAAATGTCCCATTATAGCAAATTCCCCTTTTCTGTCCCTAAAAATGTCCCATTATAACAAATTCCCCTTTTTCTGTCCCTAAAAATTCCCATTATAACAAATTTCCCTTCGCCTAAAATTCCATTTAGCAATCCTTTTTCTGTCCCTAAAAATGTCCCATTATAACAAATTCTCCTTTTTCTGTCCCTAAAAATTCCCATTATAACAAATTCTCCTTTTTTCCATCCCCTTGTCCTGCGTGTTCACCCTGAAGCTTTGCTGTCATCACCAGGGATTTAAAGGGGGAAAAAACCCCCTAAATCATCATTTTCTGCCCCAAACCCAAGGTTCCCCAGGCCGCCAGAGCCCAAATGAGGATCTGGATTAATTAAAACCCTCATCAAGCCACTTTTATTGGGGGGGCTGGGCAGAAAGGGCCCCCCATGCCCCGGGTGCTGCCGAAAGGGGGGAAAAAAGGAGAAATTTCACCCATAAAATTCAATTCCGGGGTTTGTTCAGCAAGAAATTTGGGGTGAAGGGGTGAATTTGTGAGGTTTGGGGGTGCAAAAAGCAGCTCGAGGTTGTAATGCCGTGCTGAGGCCATCTTGAATGTCATTGATTTATTTTATTTTATTTTATTTTTAAAGGATTTGGGGTTTTTTTTTTGAGCTTTCGTGCTGTTTAGGCCTTTCCCCGCTCGCTGGGTGAGGTGTGATATAGAATTCCAATTAAAATTAGAATTAGAAATTAAAAATTTCGAATAAAATCAGAATTTCCTCCCACCCAAAAATTGCACAGAGGTTGGCACTAAAAAAAAATCCCAAAAAAACCCCACCAAAGCCGAGGTAACTCCGCCTCGTTTTATACACCCCAAAAAAAAAAACCCGATTAAAATCAGTTACAGCATTTAATTAAGAGAATGAAATGAAAACGAAGGGGCACGAATGAGGCGGGCGAGAAAGAGAGAGGAGAGAGAGAGAGGAGAGAGAGAGAGCGCTAAAAAAAAAAAAAAAAAACAGTAAAAAAAAAAAAAAAAAAAAAAAAAAAAAGCAGCAGCGCACCAGAGCTATTCTAAACGATTAAATCGCCATTTTAACAGTATAATGGGGTTTGCATTCTGCGCGGCGATCGCAGCTCATATCTCATCAATAATTCATCGCGGGATCACGCCGAGGTCAGCGCCGGGCCCGCAGCGCCCGAGCGGGGCCGGGGCAGCTCCGCGGGCCCGCAGCGCCTCCAGCGCGGCCTTTTTGGGGCTTTTTTCGCCTTTTTTTTGTTGTTGCCAGCGGAGCGAGGGGGAGGGAGGGCCCGAGCTCCGACCCAGGGACAGCGAGAGCAGCAGCGATCGCAAATTCCCCCTCTGCTCCTTTTTTCCCCCTCTCCTCCTTTTTTTCCCCCATTTTTTTCTCTTTTCCCCATCCCCTCCTCCCTATTTTTCACCCTTTTCTGCTTTTTCCTCCTCTCCTCCTCCTTTTTTTCCCCCCTCTCCTCCTTTTTTCCCCCTCTCCTCCTTTTTTCCCCCATTTTTTCCCCCCTCTCCTCCTTTTCCCATTTTTTCCCCTTTTTCTCCTTTTTTCCCCCTCTCCTCCTTTTTTCCCCCTCTCCTCCTTTTTTCCCCCTCTCCTCTTTTTTCCCCCTCTCCTCCTTTTTTCCCCCATTTTTCCCCCTCTCCTCCTTTTCCCCTCCCTCCTCCTTTTTTCCCCTTTTTCCTCCTTTTCCCCCCTCTCCTCCTTTTTTCCCCTTTTTTCCTTTCCCCTCCCTCCTCCCTATTTTTCCCCTTCTCCTCCTTTTTCCCCCCCTCCTCCTTTTTTCCCCCCTTTCCTCTTTTCCCCTCCCCTCTCCCCTTTTTCCCCCTTCCTCTCTTTTTCCCCCTTTATCCTTTTTTCCCCCCTCTCCTCCTTTTTTCCCCCTTCTCCCTTTTTCCCCCTCTCCTCCTTTTTCCCCCTCTCCTCCTTTTTCCCCCATTTTTTTCTCTTTTCCCCATCCCCTCCTCCCTATTTTTCACCCTTTTCTGCTTTTTCCTCCTCTCCTCCTTTCTTTTTTTCCCCCTTTTCTGCTTCCTCCTTTTTTCCTCCTCTTCTGTTTTTCTCCCCTTCTCCTTCTTTTCCCTCCCTTCCTGCTGCTTTTTTCCTCTTTTTTTCTGATTTTCCTCCCCTTTCCTCTTTCTTTTCCCTCCCCTCCTTCTTCTTTTTTCTGCTTTTATCTCCCCTTTCCTCCTTCTTTTCCCCCTCTTCTGTTTTTCTCCCCTTCCTCCTTCTCTTTTTCCCTCTTTTTCTGCTTTTTTTTCTCCCCGTTTCTGCTGCTTTCCCCCTTTTTCTCATTTCCCCTCTTTTTTCTTCCCCCTCCTCATTTCTTCCCTCCCTTGCTTTCCCTCCCCTTTTCTCCTTTTTCCCCCTTTTCTGTTTTTTCCTCCTTTTTCCTCCTTTTTCCCCCTTCTGCCTTCCCCCCTTTCCTTCTGCTTTTTATCCCCTTTTTCACTTTTTCTCTCCTTTCCTTCTTTCCCCCCCTTTCTTCTTTTTCCTCCATTTTTCCTTCCCATCCTTTCCTTCTTTTCCCCCCCTTTCCTTTCCCCCTCTTTTCATTTTTTTTCTCCTCCCCTTTCCTTTTTCCCCTTCCCTTTTTCCTTTCCCCTTCCTCCTTATTTCCCCCCCTTTATTTTTAATTCCTTTTATTTTCATTACTACAGCACCGAAGCTCAGGGAGCCCAATTCCTGAATTTCACTTGATTTACCCCCAATATTTTTTTTACCCCGATTATTTCATTTACCCCGATTATTTCATTTACCCCGATTATTTTATTTATCCCGATGATTTATCCCGATTTCCCCGGGCCAGCCCAGCCCCGCCGTGACCTCCCAAAGGAACCTTTCCCTCCCCCACAGACCAATTCCAGCCTGAGGAATCGCTCCGGCTCCGAGCAGCTCCTGCCTTCCCACCGGCCCCAACCCCTCCCCGTTCCCATTATTTTTTTATCTTTCCCCCCATTTTCAAATTTTATCCCCCTATTTTTCCCTTGATTTTCAGTTTTTCCCACCTTTCCCCCATTTTTCCTCATTTTCCCCCATTTCCCCTCCTTTTTTATCCTCTCTTTTCCCCCTTCCCCCCCTATTTTTTCCCTATTTTTCATTTTCCCCCTCATTTTTCCTCATTTTTCCCCCTTTTCTCCCCCCTTCCCCCCTTTTCTTTCCATTTTTCCCTTTCCCCCCAATTTTTCCATTTTTCTCCCACTTTCCCCCTATTTCTCGCCCTTCCCCCCTTTTATCCCCCTTTTCCCCCTTTTTTCCCCTTTCCCCCCTATTTTTACATTTTTCCCCCACTTTTCCCCCTTCTTTTCTCTCTTTTCCCCTATTTTTTCCCATTTTTCCCCTCTATTTTTCCCTCTCCCCATTTTACAACAACCCACCAACCCAAACCCCTCCTCACGAACACCTCCCAATTTACCAAAAAAAAACCAAAAAAAAACCCCAAAAAATGACTTTTATGGCTTCGAGCTCCTCCTCCCCGGGATCCCTTCCCAGCCCCGCGAAATTTCCTTTCCGAGCCGCTTTTTGCCCGTTTCCCCCCCAGTTTGGGGTGAAATAAATGACATTTGGAAGGAGGTTGATAACTTCACTGGCGAGGTGTCCAGCCCGCCGCGCTTTTCCCGTGTTCTGTTTCCCTAAATAGAAACTGTTTTGACAGCCAGCGTTGAAAGAAGGGCAGGTTGGGGTTTTTTTTGGGTTTTTTGGTTTTTTTTTTTTTTTTGGTGATTTATCTCTTTTTAACATGTGCAGGATATATACACACCCCGGGCCAGAAATATAAATATCTGTATCTCATATATATAAATATCTATAGCTCATATGTATAAATATCTGGCTCATCTATTTAAATATGTATTTCATTTATTTATATATATTTCATTTATTTATATATATATTTCAATTATTTATATATATAATTCATTTATTTACGTGTATATCTCATTTATTTATCCGCCCCCTGGGGTCCACACAAAGGCCGGTGTTGGGGGTTCGGGCTCGGACATTCGCTGGTGATTTTGGGATAAAAAAAGGGAATTTTTTTTAGGGTGGGATTGGGGTTTTTTGGGCCGGCTTGTAACGCCCCCGAGCAGCCAGCAGAGCTCGCTTCACACCAAGTTCACGGCCGGGCTGCGGCCGAAACCCCCCGGGACCCCCCCAAAACCTTCAGGATTCACCCCAAAACCTCTTCGCGCCCCAAAAATAATACCTGGGAAAAATACCCCAAAATTAAAGCAATATAAATGATAAAATGGCAAATATCAGGCGAATTGGCTGGATAATAAAATGAAAATATCAGTGAAATATTGTTGCTTATTGTACTAAAAGTAATATACCTAAGAAAAGTAAAAATACCAGGACGAGGTGAATTCACTGAATAATAAAATCAAAATATCAGGAAAATATTAGTATTTATGGTAATAGAAGTAATATAAACAATTAAAGTAAAACTATCAGAAAAATATTATTGTTCATGGCAATAGCAGCAACATAAATAAGAAAAGTCAAAATATCAGGGCGAGGAGAGTTCAGTGAGAAATAAAATTAAAAATTCCCCGAATAAAAAAAGCCATAATATCAGAAAGAGGCGAATTCACTGAATAAAAGTAAAAATCCCTTGAATAACAGAAGTCAAACCATCAGGGCCGTAGCGTTATTTGTCCTTTATTACTCGCCAATAAAAGTGAAATAACGCTAGGAAATGTTCAGGCGAATTTTTTGGGTTTTTGTCCCTTTCTGATATTTCAGATAAAAAAGCCAAAGGGAAATCAGAACTATCAGATTTAAAAAGCGGAAGGGAAATTAGAAATATCATATATTTCAGATAGAAAGAGGGAGGGGAATCACAGCTCTCTGATACTTCAGATAAAAAGCCAAAGGGAAATCAGAATTATCTGATATCCAGATAAAAATCCAAAGGGAAATCAGCAATATCTGATATTTCAGATAAAAATCCAAAGGGAAATCAGCAATATCTGACATTTCAGGTTAAGAAAAGAGGAAGGGAAATCAGAATTATCTGATATTTCAGATAAGAATCCAAAGGGAAATCAGCAATATCTGATATTTCAGTAGAAAGAGGAAGGAAATCAGAATTATCTGATAATTCAGATAAAAATCCAAAGGGAAATCAGAATATCTGAATCCAATAAAAATCCAAAGGAAATCAGCAATACCTGATATTTTCAGATAAAAAGAAGGAGGAAGGGAAATCAGAATTATCTGATATTTCAGATAAGAATCCAAAGGGAAATCAGCAATATCTGATATTTCAGATAAAAAAGCAGAAGGGATGGGTAAAAAATAAAGTAACCCCGAGCGCTACCCCAGCTCTGGGCAGTTCAAACTCTGATTTTTGTGCTTCTCGGCTGGGGAGGGGAAATGGCCAAGCAAGGAGTGTTAATTAGCATTGTTGAGCATTATTGAGCATTATTGAGCATTATTTAGCATTTTGCAGCGTTATTTAGCATTATCGAGCATTATGGAGCAATATTTAGCATTGTTGAGCATTATTGAGCATTTATGGAGGTTATTACCATTATGGAGCATTATCAAGAATATGATGGAAGGGTTATTTAGAATTATGAAGCATTATTTAGCGTTATTTAGCATTTTGAGCATTATGAGCCATTATAAAATTACTATGGAGCTTATCAAAATTATGGAGCGTTATTTAGAATTATGGAGGGTTATTTAGCATTATTGAGCATTATGGAGCGTTATTTAGCATTATGGAGCACTGTTGAGCATTATTTAGCAGTATTGAGCATTATTTGAGCATTATGGAGCATTATCAAGAATTATGGAGTGTTATTTAGAATTATGGAGCGTTATTTAGCATTATGGAGCATTATCAAAAATTATGGAGTGTTATTTAGAATTATGGAGGGTTATTTTTAGCTTTATTTAGCATTATGAGCCATTAGAGTGGTATTTAGCGAACTTTTGTACTATTTGAGCACTATCGAGCTTATTTAGCAGTATTGAGCATTATGAAGATTATGAGATTAGCAAGATTATGGAGCGTTATTTAGAATTATGGAGCGTTATTTAGAATTATGGAGCGTTATTTAGCATTATGGAGCATTATTTAGCATTATTTAGCATTATTGAGCATTATGGAGCATTATTTAGCATTATGGAGCGTTATTAGCATTTGAGCATTACTATTGAGCATTATGAGCGTTATACATTTTGAGCATATGAGTGTTATTTAGAATTATGGAGCGTTATTTAGCATTATCAAGCATCATTTAGCATTGTTGAGTATTATGGAGCGTTATTGAGTATTATGGAGCGTTATTTAGCAATTTTGAGTACTATCGAGCGTTATTTAGCACTATTGAGAGTTATTGAGCATTATGGAGCGTTATCAAGCATTATGGAGCGTTATTTAGAATTATGGAGCGTTTTTTAGAATTATGGAGTGTTATTTAGCATTTTGGTACATTATAGCATTATTTAGCATTTTGGGCATTTGTAGCATGTTAGCATTATGGAGGTTATTTAGCATTATTTAGCATTTTGGGCAGTATTTGCACTATCGAGCGTTATTCAGCATTATTTAGCATTATCCAGCATTATTTAGCATTTTTGGGCCATATTTCGCCGTTTACCATTATTAAGCATTATTTAGCATTTTTGGGCCATATTTTGCCGTTTAGCATTGTTGAGCACTATGAGCGTTATTCAGCATTATTTCGCATTTTTGGGCCTATTTCGCATTTTCGCCGATTATTAGCATTATTAAGCATTATTAAGCATTATTTAGCATATTTTGCCTTTTAGCGTTATTTAGCATTATTAAGCATTATTAAGCATTTTTGGGGCATATTTCGCCGTTTACCATTATTAAGCATTATTTTGCATTTTTGGGGCATATTTTGCCTTTTAGCATTATTTAGCATTATTAAGCATTATTTCGCATTTCTGGAGCCGTATTTCCCATTTTCGGGCCGTATTTCGCCGTTCACCATTATCGAGCATCATTCGGCATTTTCGGGGCCGTTCCGCCGTTCCCGGCCCCGCCGGCCGCGGGGCGGGCCCAGACGGGGCCGCGGGGTCACCGGGCCGGGGGTCAAAAGTTCACCGAGCTCCGGCCGGGCCCGGGCTGGGAACGGAGGGAGGGGGAAAACGGGAATTGATGCCCGGTTTGGGGGGATAATGGGGAAAATTGGAGGTGAAAGTTGAGTGGAGAGGGGTGAAATATAGGGATGAAATGGAAAAAAAAAAAAAAAATTTAAAATGTAAATGGAATTTTAAACGGGAATAAACGTGAAAATAAGTGTAATATTTGAAAATAAGGATTAAAAATGATAACTAGAAATAGAAATAGAAATGGAAATGGAAATGGAAATGGAAATAGAAATAGAAATAGAAATAGAATGAAATAGAAATAGAAATAGAAATAGAAATAGAAATAGAAATAGAAATAGAAATAGAAATAGAAATAGAAATAGAAATAGAAATTAAAATAGAAATAAAAATAAAATAGAAATAGAAATAGAAATAGAAATAGAAATAGAAATAGAAATAGAAATAGAAATAGAAATAGAAATAGAAATAGAAATAGAAATAAAAATAAAATAGAAATTGAAATAGAAATAGAGATAGAGATAGAAATAGAAATAGAAATAGAAACAGAAATAAAAATAGAAACAGAAATAAAAATAGAAACAGAAATAAAATAAAAACAAAAATAAAAATAAAAATAAAAACAAAACCAAAAATAAATAAAAATTAAAAAATTAAAAATAAAAATAAAAATAAAATAATAAAGGATAAAAGATAAAGGATAAAGGATAAAGGATAAGGAATAAAGGATAAATAAAATACAAAGGAAAAGAATTAAAAATAAAAATGAAACCAATAACTCAAAATAAAAATCATTAAAAAATAAATACAAATACAACTTGAAAAAAATATTAAAAATAATGAAAAATAAAATAATTCAACATTTTAAACCCCAGCTTGGTTCAGGTCTCTCCCGCGAGGAAATGAAGGCAATTTTTGAGATAAGCCCCGAAACGCCGTTTGGGCTGGAACGAGCGGAATCTCAGGGAAATGCATTTATTAAATCCAATTACGCCCAGGTCCCTCTAGGATATTAACGCGAGCAGTTAAAAAATAATTTTCATTCCGGCGTCAATTTTGTTTGGAGAGGGTTTAAATTATCCGAGGGGAAAAAAAAGAGGAAGGAAAATCTGCCAGGGTGGGAGCGAATCCGCTCGGACATCGCGGCTCGGAAACGCTCCCGGTGCCCGGGAGGGATCTCAAACCACGGAATTGGGAAAAAAATGGAATTGGAAAGAAATGGAATTGTGAAAAAATGGAACTGTAAAAAAAAATCCTGCGCGGTTTCTTCCCCTTCCCACCTCAGCGTGGGAAACCTGCGGTGATTTATGGGCGGCACCGAGGGCTGAGGGCTGGAAAATTCAATTTATGGAGAGATTGGAGGGCGCTGGTTTGAAGTGCCCGCTTGGCTCGGGCCGCGAAGGAGCCCGGTTTGATTTTATTTAATTTTTTTTTTTTATTATTATTATCTTATTTTGCAGCCGGAATTGGGCTGAAATGCTTTTTATTCCTGGCTGGAAGCGCGGCTCCGCTCCGCCCGCTGCAGCAGTTTAATGAACTGATATAATAAATATTTCCCTTGGCGTCCCAAAGTTATTTCTGCGCTGCCAGACTTCGAAACCCTCCAAACTCTTAAATATTATTTGCACTGGGACCGGGGGAAGATCTTTTCCACCGCTCCTTAAGCAAACACTCGGAGCGAGGCGAACCCTCCTGGAAAAAAGTGGAATTAAAAATAGATATATATATAATTTTTTTTTTTTAAATCCCTGTGAATTTTCTCTCCTGCCTGGCTTTTAAAAAGTATATTTATTTTTTTATTGTATTTATTTCTATTTTTATATTTATTTTTATCTGTCTTTTTCTGTTTATATTTTATATTATATTCATTTGAGATTTTATATTATATTCATTTTACGTTTGTATTTATATTTTATAGTTGTTTATACTTATTCTGCATTTATTTTATATTTATTTTTTATGCATTTATTTTATATATATTTTTATATTTACACTCATTAAATTTTATTTATTTTTTCATTTTATTTTATTCCTTTTTTTTCCTCCTCCCTGCCAGCTTTCCAACATTTTCAGGGATTAAATCCCCCCCTAACGAGGCTCATTTTTCCCCTCGGGACAGAAAGAAGGGCGAATATTAGAGCCCTGGGAAAGGCGCTCTGGAAAATCCATTTGCTTTCCCCGCGCGGGGCTCGGAGGTGAAAAAAAAAAAAAAAAAAATCCGGGAGAAAACGTTTTTGTTTCGCCTGATAAGGGGAAATTGAATTAATTGCCGTGAATTTGCCGCGGATCCATCTCCCGAGCGCGGTGATTACCGCGCTTATCTGCGCCCCGCACTCCCGAGCAGGTAACGGCCAATAAATCCCATTTGTTCCCGGCCGATGAAAACGAGCAGGTAGCAACAAAATCGCCCCAAAAATTGGAATTTCTGCGCGTTTGTTGGCGGCGCCTCCCGAGCTCTGCCCCCGCCGTGTTTAAATCTCGATTTAGGGGAGGGCAGAGGAAATTAAAGGGATCGTTTTCCAGGATATTTCTAATTTATCTCTCGGGCTGAGCGCGGGGTCAGGGTTTTGCTGAGAGAATAAACCCGTTTCTGGGGGTTTTGCCCCCATTCTCGGGGTTTTTTTCCGCCCGGCAATCGATTGAATACGCTTTTTAATCGCGATTTACGTCCCCAATCGCCCTTTATGGCCGTGTCGGAGCTGGTGGTAAAAGCGGGGCTGAAAAGGGAATTCCCGCAGGGACGCGGAGCCCGACCCTGCCCGCAGCTCCTCGCGTGCCAAAATATTCAATTCGCCCAAATATCCCAATTTTGGGGCGGTTTCTGATGAGTTTGGAGCGGGGTTGAAATCGGAATTCAAATGGGAATTTTCCCGTCTCGAAGCAGGTGTGGGTTCATCCCCACCTCGCCTTCCCTGCTTTATCCACCTCAGAGAATCCGCGAGATTTTTTTTTATTTATTCCAAGTTCTGCCCTGTTTAAACCCCCCTCAGATAAATCCCACAAGAATTAAAAAGAAAAATAAAAATCAAAAAAAAAATCAAATTAAACAAAATAAATCTCCATCTTCGGAGAGGGGAAAGATCGGAGCCGGGGGGGGGGAAACACCTCGGGGCGGGTGGAAAGGGAGAAAAAGAAGCGCAAAAAAAAAAAAAAAAAAAAAAAAAAATTAAAAGTTCGGGGTGAAGCGCGGGTCAGCGCGGCTGCGGACACGCCTCGCTGTTTAACAAAGACTGCCAAAGTATGAGATTAATACCAAAACTTGCGCCTTTCCCAGCCCGCGGCGCTCCGGGGCCTCCGCGGCAGCGCCGGGACAATGCGGGGCCGGCGGGGCGGGGGAGCGGCCCCGAAATGAACCCCAAAAATCACCCCCAAAACCCCAAAAACGCCAGGGCCGGAGGGGAGGAGGAAGGAGGGGAGCGGGAGGGAAATTTGGGGGCAGCGAGAGGGAAAATTGGGGAGAGAAAGAGGGAAATTTGGGGGCAGAGAGACGGAAATTTGGGGGCAGAGAGACGGAAATTTGGGGGCAGAGAGACGGAAATTTGGGGGTTTTGAGGGCAGCCAGACTGAAATTTGGGGGAACCGAGAGGGAAATTTGGGGGTTTGGGGGAAGCGAAAGGGAAATTTGGGGAAAGCCAGAGGGAAATTTGGGGTTTGAGGGAAACCAGAGAGAAATTTGGGGTTTTGGGAGCAGCGAGAAGGAAATTTGGGGTTTGGGGACAGCCAGAGGGAAATTTGGGGGTTTGGGGGAAGCCAGAAGGGAATTTTGGGGTTTTGGGGGAATTATCGCGATATAAAAGCGGCTCGGGGGCAGCGGAGAGGGGGCCATGCGGATTTTTGGGGGGTTTTTGTGGGATTTGGCCAACGAAGCTCCCCGAGTTTGGCGGGAGCGCCCCGAGGAGAAGGAGCCGCGCTGAGCCAAGGTAGGAACCGCACCTGGGCGGGCCGGACCCCCCCTTTGGGGAAGGGTTTGGGGACCCCCTCCTCAAAAATGCCAATCCCCGAGGTTCACCCAGAGCTGGGTCTGAAATGGGGGAAAAAAAAACCTCCAAAAAATAAAAATTCAGTGAGTCAATTCCGCGGGATCCCAAAGGTGGAAAGAAGGGGTTGGGAATTTGGGATCGGGGGAGATTTCTCCGAGGTGTTTTGGGGGAAAATAAATCGTGGCCGACGCTAGGGGTGCTGGTTGGCAATGCCGGCCCTGCGCTGTCACCGCCGAGCGGAAAAAAAATCCGATTTTTTTTTTTTTCTTTTAAAGGGATGTGGGAGGGGGTTAAAAAATAGAGAATAAGGCCTGGCTATTCCTAGCGCTGGGGCGGCAGAAAATGGAATAAATAAATCGCCTTGGAGGGGTCGGGAAGGAGGAATACAATCTAAAAGAGATAAAAAGGGGGTTTAAATGGATTTTAAAATAAAAGGAGCTGTAACGGGATTTATTTTTGTGGCGTCCGTGGCCGCGGGGCTGGTTTGGCTCCGCACTTTCCCGGCAGGTTTTAGAGGAAAAGGTGAATTTGGAGGTGGGAAATTCTGCTCGGTTCAAAAAAGATTTCGCTGCTTCTGCCGGAAATTTGGGGTTTTTAAAGGGTCTGAAATGATTTTGGGGTTTCCTTCGATGCCTTTGGTTTGTTCCTAAAGCGCCGCTTGGTTATTCGGGGTTTAGCCGGGAGCTTTTAGCAGGAAAAAGCGATTATTCACCTGAAAGCACCTGAAAAATCCAGAATTCGGGGGTTTTATTCTTGGCCAGAAATTTTAATTTGTTTTTTTTTTTTTTAATGGAAAATGCGGGAGTTCTTGGAATGTGCCGGGTACATTGACAGGAATTGTAAATGCAGCTTTTCCCCGGTGCCCTCTCTGCTGCGGCATTTAAATGCAATTAATTCGGGAGATACTTGACCTGAAAATGTTCTGCCTTTTGAAATACAAAAAAAAAAAAAAAAAAAAAGGAAAAAAAAGGGGAAAAAAAGAAAGAAGGGAAAATAAAAAGAAAGAAAAAATAAAAGAGCAAAGAAAGGGGGGGCTGCTCTACTTTGAATCTCTTGGGCAACTGTAATTTTAAACGAAATCTCAACATGATGCTACCCTCATTAGTTCCGAATGAAGGTTCATTACCTAGACAGTATGAATATTTTATTGCTTTATATCCCTTTTTTCGGAAATGAAACGCCTTTGATCTTTTTCTCGGGTTGTAAAAAGAATTGCCTGTCATTAAAAAAAAACCTGTCGTCCCATCTGCCTTTACATTCTGGATTTCTTTTCATCTGTTTCTTTCTCTTTTTTTTTTTTTTCTTTTTTTTCCTTTTTTTTCCTTTTTTTTTTTTACCATTTCCCCGCACGGCTAAACCCAAACCTTGGGTGACCTCCAGCAACGAAAAATGGATGAAATCTTTGCGCTGCCCACCAGAAAATCGTGACGAGACTTCCAGGGCGGGGTGGGGACGGAGTTTGGGGGATTTCTCTTTTAAAAGGCGGATTTTTGGGTCCGCGGCTCGTTGCGCGCCCGCACCTCCACCTTCACCCCAGGAACTGAGTTTTTCACCCCAAAATAACGCCCAAGGTGTGGAGGGGAAGGTGGAAAAATCCCGATTTTCCTCTCTATGCGCTCCGCAGCCTCGCTGCTTTAACGAATCGCCTTCTCCCCTGGGCGGGGAATTTTCCTGGGGTGCAGCCCCGATTTCCCAAAAACCCCAAATTTTGCCCCAGAAGAGAATTGTGGCGGTAGGAGAAGATCTGAGACCGAGGAGGACGCAACTGTCTTCTATATGTACCCTGTAGATCCGAATTTGTGTAGAGGAAGTTGGGTCACAAATTCGCATCTAGGGGAATATGTAGTTGACACAAACACTACAAACCCAGAAGCCATAAAACCCCCCCCAAAAAAAACCCTAAAAAATTCAAAAATAGAAGGGTGGGAACGAGGGTTTGGCCAGAAAAGCGCTTTAGAAATCCGAGGGTTTGACCTCAGCTCAACTCCGGCGCTGCCGCGATAAAACTTTATCAGAGCTGGGAGATAACGGCGGGGCTGCGAGGGGGATTTGGGGCATTTGGGGCATTTGGGGAGGGGTCGCGGGCGTTGTCGCTGATATTTCAGAGCGGGGCTCGCCCGCTTTTGCTTTAATTCGTGTGCTCTGACACGGATTCACAAATCAATAAAATTCCTCGCTGCTGCTGCCGCCGCCGCCGCTTTCCCGGGGCGCCTTTTGGGGTCTGCCCGCAGGAATTGGGGGATTCCGGGGGGGTCTCGGAGCCTCTCGAAGCCTCTTCATGAGCAGAAGGGCGAGGCCAAGCTGCGCCAGGGCTGGGGTTGGTTTGGTTTGTGAGAATCGCAATAATTTTTGTAATGATTGTTCATCGACGCGGGGTCCGGCTGGGGGGCGGCGCCGAGCGGGGTTTGGGGTTTGGCTTTTGGGGTCCCCCGCACCCCGATTTCGCCGCTGCCTCTCCTATCGATCCCCGCGCAGCCCCATCCATCTCTGCCACAGCCCCGCTCGGGGGGCGGCGACCCCGGCCCGGCCCAGCTGCGCCTGCGGGGGGCTTGGGGAGGGGGAGGCAGCGCCGCGATCGCCCCCGAACCCCCGGAAAATTCCGCTTTTCCTTGGAATTATTCCCTTTTTGGGGGCGTTCTGAGGGGGGGGCGCGCTGCCCCCGGCCCAGGACACACCCCCGAGGGGTGGGGGGAGCCGGGGGTGGCCGGAGGGGCCGGAGGGGCCGGAGGGCACCGGGGGTGACCGGGGGGCACCGGGGGTGACCGGGGGTGACCGGGGGTGACCGAGGGGCAGCCGGAGCCCCCCGAGCGCCTCCCCGGGGATGCCGGGGGGCCCCGGGAGAGCCCGGGCTGGGCAGGTTTCCTTATCCGGGGCTCGGCGTGGCCCTCGCCATTGGCCCGCGCTGTCACATGGAGCCAACTTTGTTCACTTGACAGTGAGTAGGAGGGCTCGGCCAAACAGGAAAAGCACCGAAGGGGGAGGCGGGGGGGCGGGCGGGCGGGTGGGTGGGGGGCGCACGAATAAATTTTAAGCGGAGAAAGAGACAGAGGGGAGAGCGGCATACACACACATATATATATATATATATATATAGATAGATAGACATACACAGATATAATTGTTCTCCTTCCCCCCCGCGCTCCCGCGCGCACAAACCCCCAAGAAATTAATGGCCATGAGCTCCTTCCTGATCAACTCCAACTACGTGGACCCCAAGTTCCCACCCTGCGAGGAATATTCCCACAGCGATTACCTTCCCAGCCACTCGCCGGAGTACTACCAGAGGCACCGGGAGGCTCCGTTCCACCATGAGCCGATGTACGGGCCCGGGGCTCGGGCCGCCTGCTCCGAGCAGCCCTACGCGCCGTGCCCGGGCTCCGCGCAGCCCCGCGGAGGAGGAGGAGGAGGAGGAGGAGGAGGAGGCGCAGCCGAGCCGCGGCCGCGCAGCCCCAGCCCGCCCCCCGCCTGCTGCAGCCGCGGCCCCGCCGAGCCCGTGCTTTACCCCTGGATGAAAAAAGTCCACGTAAGCTCGGGTGAGTGAGTGCGGGGAGGAAAAAAAGGGGGAAAAAGGGGCTTCGCGCTTTATAGTTGGAGTAGCACCTCGCGGGCCCGCGGAAAAAGCTGGTGCGGCGCTTGTAAAAGGAGCGCCCGCCCGGCGGAGATTTACGAGCGCCGCTTTGCAGAGCGCTATAATTACATCCTCCATAAATTTTTATTGCTCTGCTTGGCCATGTGCCTTTGAAGTCTCTGTTACCATCCTCCTCCAGTTTCTTCCAGGCTACTTTGCTTTTTTTTTTTTTTTTTTTTTTTACTTTTTTTCCTCCCCCTTTTTTTTTTTTTTTTTATGGCTGTTGAATCTTCCTAAGTGAAGTTTTATGTTTTGGTAATTTGTATTTAAGTGGCGGATTGAGTAAAGTTTTACTGTTTTCCCCTCCCCTGCCCTCTTTTCTTTTTTTTTCTTTTTTTTCCCTCAGGATTTTTTTCCCCCTCCCTTTTTTATTCTCCTTTTTTTTTTCCCCTCCCTTTTCCCCCTGCTCCTTTTTTCCCCCTCTTTTTTTTTTTTCCCCTTTTTTTATTTATTTTTTTTTTCAAGGGAGGCATTTCCCAACCCGCACTCGCCCCTTTCCCAGCGCGCAGGGGGAACTTTTGGGGATAATTCCGCGCTGTTCCGGCAGAGCTGCGAGCGCACAAATGCGAATTTCCAATTTCCACCCTCTCAGGGCACTGGGGGGGCCTGGGGAAAAACTCCAGTCAGGAATCCGCGTCCACCAAGAGGTGCAGATTCGCTCCTCGGCTCTGGGGGCATTTTTAGAACCATTCCCTTTTTATTTATGTGTTTTTTAAACCAAATCCCCCCTTACAAAGAATCTGTGACGCGCTTTTTTTTTTTTTTTTGGGATTTTTTTTTGAGGGGGAAAGACCCCTTTAAAGGAACAGCTCGGTAATTCTGCTTTTCTTATTTTTCCTCCTTTTTTATTTATTTTCCCCTTATATTTCCCCCTTTTCTCTGTGTGTTTTCCCTTCTTTTTTTTTTTTCTTTCTTGTTATATTTTCCCCTCGGTTTTTTCCCTTTTTTGTGCGTGTTTTCACATCTTTTTTCCCCTTTCTTTTGTGTGTTTTCACATTTTCTCTCTTTTTTTTTTCATGCTTTCCCATCTTTCCCCCTCCCCTTTTTTGTGCGTTTTAACATGTTCTCCCTTTTCTTCTCCTCATGTTTTCACATTACCCCCCCCAATTCTTTTGTATTTCCAAATGTTTCCCCTTTTATTTGTGTATTTTCACTTTTTTCCCCCTACTTTTTTTATATTTCCCCCTTTTTAATATTTCAACATATTCCCCTCCATTTTTCTAATATTTTCACATATTTCTCCCCCCATTTTTTTGGTATTTCCACATTTCCCCCCATTTTTCTATATTTTCACATCCCCTCCATTTTTCTATATTTTCACATATTTCCCCCCTTTTTTTGGTATTTGCACATCTTTGTCCCCCATTTTCCTGTATTTTCACTCCCCCCCCCCAATTCTTCTATATTTTCACATATTTCCCCCGCATTTGTTGGTATTTTCGCATCTCTCCCCATTTTTCTATATTTCCACATATTCCCCCCCCCCGTTTTTAAATACTTCTCCATCTTCCTCCCACTTTTCTATTTTCATATATACTTTTACATATATACATATACATATACTTTTCTATATTTTCATATTCCTCCCCCATTTTTTGGTATTTCCACATATTCCACCTCCCCCCTCCATTTTTTGTATTTCCACATATTTCCTTCCTGGTTATTTTTTTTATATTTTCCCATATTTCCACTTTTATTTTTTAATATTTTCACATCTTTCCCCCCCTTTTTTTTTGTATTTCAATACATCCCCCCCCCATTTTCTCTATTTTCACATCGCCCCATTTTTTAACACTTTGGCGTATCCGCCCCCATTTTTTTTAAATTTTTTTTATTTTTTTTTTACTATTCTCACACCTTTTTCCCCCTTTTTTTCCCCTCGTGGCCCCCGGCAGTGAGCCCCGGTTTGTGCGGCGGGGAGGCGAAGCGCTCGCGCACGGCCTACACGCGGCAGCAGGTGCTGGAGCTGGAGAAGGAGTTCCACTACAACCGGTACCTGACGCGGCGCCGGCGCCTGGAGATCGCGCACGCCCTGAGCCTCAGCGAGCGCCAGATCAAGATCTGGTTCCAGAACCGGCGCATGAAGTGGAAGAAGGATCACAAACTGCCCAACACCAAGGTCAGGTCCGGCTCCTCCTCCTCCTCCTCTTCCTCCTCCAGCGCCTTGCAGGCCCAGCAGGGAGGATCCCAAACGCAGATCCCACAGGGAGGAGGAGGAGGAGGAGGAGGCCAAACGCAAATCCCACAAGGAGGATCCCAAAGGCAGATCCCACAAGGAGGGGCCCAAAGCCAGATCCTACAGGGAGGAGGAGGAGCCCAAAGACAGATCCCACAAGGAGGATCCCAGATGCAGATCCCACAAGGAGGAGGATCCCAAATGCAGATCCCACAAGGAGGAGGATCCCAAAGCCACATCGCTCAAGGAGGATCCCAAAGCCAGATCCAACAAGGATCCCAAAGGCAGATCCGTCAAGGAGGATCCCAGGGTCTCATCCCTCAAGGAGCAGGACCCCACATGCAGATGCCACAAGGAGGAGGATCCCAAAGCCAGATCCAACAAGGATCCCAAACCCGATCCCACGGACCGGCTGTCGCCCTATAACCGCCCCCATGGATGCGTGTGCGTGTTTGGGGTGTGAGCTCGCGCGAGTGCAGGAAAGGAAATGTGATCATTTTAATTTTTATCGTTATTTTAATTATTATTTGAACCGTGGGGAGAGGCAGGGGTGCTCTTTATTACCCAACACCGAGATCGGGTCAACTCCTCCTCCAGATCCCGGCAGATCAAACAGGGAGGATCCCAAAGGCAGATCCTACAGGGAGGATCCCAAAGTTACATCCCACAAGGAAGAGGATCTCAAACACAGATCCTACAGGGAGGATCCCAAAGTTACATCCCACAAGGAGGAGGATCCCAATCACAGATCCCACAAGGAGGAGGATCATCTCCAACACAGATCCTACAGGGAGGATCCCAAACTCAAATCCCACAAGTAGGAGGATCATCTCCAACACAGATCCTACAGGGAGGATCCCAAAGGCAGATCCTACAGGGAGAAGGATCCCAAATTCAAATCCCACAAGGAGGAGGATCATCTCCAACACAGATCCTACAGGGAGGATCCCATAGGCGGATCCTACAGGGAGAAGGATCCCAAATTCAAATCCCACAAGGAGGAGGATCCCAAAGGCAGATCCCTCAAGGAGGATCCCAAACCCGATCCCACAGACCGGCCGCCGCCCCATAACCGCCCCCATGGATGTGTGTGCTTGTTTGGGGTGTGAACGAACTCGTGTGAGTGCAGGAAGGGAAATGTGATCGTTTTAATTTTTATCATTATTTAATGATTGTTTGATCCAGGGTTAAAGGTCAGGCTGCTCTTCATGACCCAACAGCGAGGTCGGGTCAGCTCCTCCTGCTGATCCCTGCGGATCCCAAAGAGAGGATCCCAAAGGCAGATCCTACAGGGAGGATCCCAACCCCAGATCCTACAGGGAGGATCCCAAAGGCAGACCCTACAAGGAGGAGGAACCCAAAGCCACATCCCTCAAGGAGGATCCCAAAGGCAGATCCCTTGAGGAAGATCCCAAAGTTACATCCCACAAGGAGGAGGATCCTGAAAGCAGATCCCTCAGGGAGGAGGATCCCAAACTCAAATCCCACAAGGAGGATCCCAAAGACAGATCCCACAAGGAGGAGGATCCCAAATGTAGATCCCTCAAGGAGGATCCCAAACTCAAATCCCACAAGGAGGATCCCAAACTCAAATCCCACAAGGAGGATCCCAAACACAGATCCTACAAGGAGGATCCCAAGGCCACATCCCTCAAGGAGGAGGAACCCAAAGCCAGATCCTACAGGGAGGATCCCAGACTCAAATCCCACAAAGAGGAGGATCCCAAACTCAAATAATACCTCAAGGGTGATCACAAAGGCAGATCCCACAAGGAGGAGGATCCAAAACTCAACAGGGAGGAGGATCCCAAGGGCAGATCCCTCAAGGAGGATCCCAACCATAGATCCTACAAGGAGGAGGATCCCAAACTCAAATCCCACCAGGAGGATCCCAAACTCAAATACCTCAAGGATGATCCCAAAGGCAGATCCCTCAAAGAGGAGGATCCCAAGCTCAACAAGGAGAAGGATCCCAAAGTTACATCCCACAAGGAGGAGGATCCCAAACCCAGATCCCACACGGAGGAGGATCCCAAAGGCCGATCCCACCAGGAGGATCCCAAAGTCAAATCCCTCAAGAAGGATCCCAAACTTGATCCCGCAAGGAGGATCCAAAAGCCAGATCCTACAGGGAGAATCCCAAACTCAAATCCCACACCCAGATCCCACACGGAGGAGGATCCCAAAGGCCGATCCCACCAGGAGGATCCCAAACCTGATCCCACACACAGGAGGATCCCAAAGGCCGATCCCACCAGGAGGATCCCAAAGGCCGATCCCACCAGGAGGATCCCAAACCCGATCCCACAGAAGGGCCGCTGCCCCATAACCGCCCCCATGGATGCGTGTGCGTGCTTGGGGTGTGAACTCGAGCGAGTGCAGAGCGGGAAACGCGATCATTTTAATTTTTGTCATTTTTTACACTGATCTGAACAGCAGGGACCGACAGGGTGCTCATTATTTATGGCCAATAATTTTAATTTTAATTTTTATTTCAACCATGGGGACAGGCGGGTGCTGGTTATTCCCACCAATAATTTGAATTTTGATCATTTTGACACCGATTTTAACCACGGGGACAGGCGGGTGGTGGTTATTCCTACCAATAATTTGAGTTTTATCATTTTTAACACTGAGTTGACCCCTGGGGAAGGTCGGGTGCTGGTTATTCCCACCAATAATTTGAATTTTGATAATGTTTATGCCATTTGACCCACTGGGAGTGCTGGGTGCTGGTTATTCCACACAATAATTTGAGTTTTGATCCTTTTTGTGCCATTTGAACCACGGGGAGTGGCAGGTGCTCGTTATTCCCAGCAATAATTTGAGTTTTATCATTTTTATACCGATTTGACCCATAGGGACAGGCGAGTGTTGGTTATTCCCAGCAATAATTTGAGTTTTGATAATTTTTTTTATTTTAACCACAGGGACAGGCGGGTGTTGGTTATTCCCACCAATAATTTGAATTTTGCTCATTTTTACTCCATTTGACCCACGGGGAGTTGTGGGTGTTGGTTATTCCCACCAATAATTTGAAATTTGAACATTTTAACATGAATTTAACTGTGTGGACAGGCGGGTGTTGGTTATTCCCACCAATAATTTGAAATTTGATCATTTTAACATGAATGTAACTGTGTGGACAGGCGGGTGTTGGTTATTCCCACCAATAATTTGAGTTTTATCATTTTTATGCCAATTTGACCCACAGGGACAGGCGGGTGTTGGTTATTCCCACCAATAATTTGAATTTTGATCATTTTAACATGAATGTAACTGTGTGGACAGGTGGGTGTTGGTTATTCCCACCAATAATCATGAATTTAACTGTGTGGACAGGTGGGTGTTGGTTATTCCCACCAATAATTTGAAATTTGATCATTTTAACATGAATGTAACTGTGTGGACAGGCGGGTGTTGGTTATTCCCACCAATAATTTGAAGTTTATCATTTTTATGCAATTTGACCACAGGGACAGGCGGTGTTGGTTATTCCCACCAATAATTTGAAATTTGATCATTTTAACATGAATTAACTTTGTGGACAGGCAGTGTTGGTTATTCCCACCAATAATTTGAATTTTGATAATTTTAACATGAATTAACTGTGTGGACAGGCGGGTGTTGGCTATTCCCACCAATAATTTGAGTTTTATCATTTTTATGCCAATTTGACCCACAGGGACAGGCGGGTGTTGGTTATTCCCACCAATAATTTGAATTTTGCCCATTTTTACCCCGATTCGAAGCGCGGGGCCGGCTCAGCTGAGCACAAAGCCGGGGCTGCCGGGGAAGGGGAGGCTGGAGCAGGATTTTTTTTTGGGGATTTGCCTGAGATGGATCCTTGTTTCATCTTTAATCACGCCGAGCTCGGCCCCATTTGTCATGTTTACTCTCCCGTACAAAGGATGGACCTTATGTCTGCTATTACCCCGACAGCAGCGCCCGCTTTAATAAATGAGCCTCGGCTCCTTCCCCACAACTGCATTTTCTACACCACCCCCTTTTTGGCCTTTTTTTTCTCCTTTTTTTCCTTTTTTTTCTCCTTTTTTTCCTTTTTTTTCTCCTTTTTTTTCCTTTTTTTTCCCCTCATTTTCCTTTTTTTTTTTTGCCCTCCTTTTTCCCCCTTGAAATATTTTTTTTTTTCATTTTATCTTCTTTTTCGCCCCCTTTTATTCTCTTCTTTTCATGGTTTATTTTCTTTTCTTTCTCTCTTTTCCCCCCTTTTCCCCGTCTTCATGAAAATATTTTTGTCCATTTTTCCCTTTATTTTTTTCTTTTTCCCCTTTGTTTTTCTTTGGGTTGTTTTTTTCCTTTTTCCCCTTTTAAAAAGTTTTCTTTATCAATTTTCTTCCCCCCTCCTTCTTCCCCTCTTCTCCTTCCCCTTTTTTCCCCTTTTTTAAATTCCTTTCCTTCCTCCATATTTTTCCCATTTCCCCCTTCATTTTCGCTTTGTTTTTCTTTGTTTTTCTTTCTTTATTTTCCTTTTTCTCCCTTTTTTCCATTTTCTTTATCAATTTTCTCCCCCCTCCTCTCTTTCTTCCCAACCCCGAAGTTTCTGCCCCGTTGTCCCAAAGAGACGAAACTGGAGACACAAAAAAACCAAAAACCCCCAAAAACTCAACAAAACCCCCCAAAATCTCTCCGGGGAGTTGAGAACTTTGTGATATCAGCAAGAAAAAAAAAATTTAAAAATGAGAGTTGGGTCAAGGAGGTGTTGGACAAAGAAATGAAGAGAATGGAGTGGGATCAAACCCTTTTTTTGGATTTTTTGGGGTTTTTTTGAACCCCAGCAGGTTCATTGTGAGTGAGGGGGGTGGGGAGGGAACTGGGATGAACTGGGATGAACTGGGATGAACTGGGAGCGCCCCAAAGCTCCTCCCTGCCCCGCTTTGGGGCTGAAAATGTGAATTTCGGGCCTGGGGAGGGGCGGCCCCGACCCCTCTGTCCCCTTTGTCCTCGGGGGTGTCCGGATTTACCCGGAAATCCCCAAAAACCCCCCAAAACCGCAGCTCAGAAATAAATTCTGATCCCAAACCTGCCCCTGCGTGGTTCTTGCGGGGGGCGAGGCCGGGCTGGGGTTATTTATGGGGTGGAAAAATAAATATATTTATCTCGAGCCGCGAACAATCGGTTTGTTTGTAATTTTGCCGATTTTTTTTCGCGTTTTTTTTGTTGTCAGCGGCGCAGCCCCCTAATGAAAACAAAAGATGTTTGAGCAGCTCTAAGTAGCGCTAAGCCCCAGATATGATGATTTATTTGTTCAAAGCGCAGATTAATTCTCTTTTTCCGCGCCCCAGCCCGAACGCGGCCGCTCATTAACGCTTTGCTGCCTCCGATTTCTCCCGAGATCTTTTGGCTTTTATTTATTTCTATTTTTTTTTAATTTTTTTTTTGTTGTTTGAAATCCCTCCTTCTCCGGGGTAGTTAATGCATTAATGAGTCCAATTTGGGCCCAGATGTTCGGGGGGTTCTGGGTGGGTTTGGGGTGCACAAAAGGAGCCGCTCCTGCCATAGCTCAGGGCCTGACAAGCAAATAGATAATCAAGAAGACAAATGGCTCCTTTTGTCAGCCGCAGCTCTTGTATTAATTTTCATTTTCTTTTTTTTCGGGTACGAAAGGATCGAGAGGGAAAAAAAAAAAAAAAAAAAAAAAAAAAAAACAGCGCGGAGAAAAAAAAAAATAAATTTATTGTCCTCCAAGGGGGTGGAGGCAGCTCAGGGAAAGGGCTGAAATAATGATGGTAATAGGAATAAAAACGTGTTAGATATAGATTTAAGTATAAATATATCTGTAAGGGTGGGTGTAAGTGCAGCGATAAGTAGAGGTATAAATATAAAGTGTAAATATAAATAGAGAGGGCTATAAATAGAAAACGTAGCTATAAATGGATATATAAATGTCTATATATAAATAAAGTGAAATTATAAATATAAATAGAATAAAATTTTAAAAGTAAAAATAAAATAAAATAAAAATAAAATAATAAAAGTAATGATAATAAAAATAATATAAATAATTATAGTAATAATAGTAATAATAGCAATAATAGTAATAATAGTAATAATAGTAATAATAGTAATAATAGTAATAATAATAATTTTTTAAAGGTTTGTTCAATATTCACGGAATCCTCCCAAAAGCCCAATCAGGACCCAAATTCCGGCCCCAGTTTGTCCCGAGACAAAGCAGGGCTGGGATATTTCAAATCTCTCCCGGCTGCAGGATCTCACTCGTTTCTCCCCAAAATTCCTCCGCCCCCCGTTCACACAAAACCCTCCCGGGTGATTTTATTATTAAATTTTTCTCTTTTTAATGCTTTAAAATAAATAATATCGCTGCGGTCACATGGTGCGGGCTCTGCTGGGTGTGATGTAAAAAAAAATACAAAAAAAAAATCGGATTTATGGCCGGGTTTTGGTTTAATTCTCGCGGTTTAAGAGGTGGCGACAGCGCAACTCGCACGTTTCTTTATTTTCTTTATTTATTTTCCTGGCAAGGGCTGTATTTTATCCGAGTTCCGCCAGGTTTGGGGCGGTTTGTTTGGCCGCTGCTGCATTTTTATTCCGCTGCTCCTCCCTTTGATCTGCTTGGGAAGAGGGTGCGAGTTTCGAGAGGGGGCTCCTGAGAACGGCCAAAAATGGGTGTTTTAAACCCAAAAAAAAAGGGGAAAAAAATGAAAAAAGAGCAGCATATGCTGGCAGGAATGCGGGGTCTGTGGGGGCAAATCAAAGCTGGGGAGCGTGAATGGGATGGAAGGGGGAGAAAAGGAGATTTCTATAGGACCCGAAAGTTCACAGCCATTAGGAGCGGACAGAAGGCAAGAAAAATGCGAGAATTATACAGAAAATCATTAATCACTTCTTTTCTTTAAATACTTATCCCTTTTCCCATTGTTATTCAACAGCAAATCTCCGCAGACCGTCTGGCGGCAAAAATCCCCCGGACTCCTCCAAGAAACCTTCGGGGCCACCAATGAGAATTAGAATTAATAATATTAATAATAACAATAATAACAGAAATATTGCCGGTAATAAAACCCGCGCCCCAGAGGTGAAAGATTCTCTTTTTTTGGGGGAGAAAAGCCAAATTTGCTGCAGCCCCCCCTTCCCCTGTGGGTTCGGAAGGAGCCACCCCGAGCATGAGGGCGATGCAGGAAGGATTTGGGAGCGCAGCAGGTAACGGAGCCGCTCTCGGCTTTGGGGCTTTGGGACCGGGCTCTGACCCAAATCTGGGGGAAATCAGAGAAAAAAAAGGAGTTTTCAGCCGGTGGAGGTGGAAGGAGAAGCTCCCCGCGAGCGCTCGTGTGGGATTTTCCCTTTTCCCTCCGTTTTTGGGGCGGGTCTTGGAGGGGTTTGGGGGTTTTTGTTTAAATTCCGTCTCGGTTTGGGGCTGGGCGTGGTTGGGGTTTGCTGCGGGAGCTCCGGGTGGAGATTTGGGGTTTATGCTCAAAAATCGGTTTTTCCCCGTTTTTTCTGCAGTTAAATCTCTGGCGGGACGGTTTGGGGAGGGTTTGGTGCAGCGGCCTCTGAGTGTCCCGGGAAAGGCGATTATTCCCGGGTTAAACTGTCCCGGGAAATGCGATTATTCCTGGTTCAAAATGTCCCGGGAAACGTGAATATTCCTGGATTAAACTGTCCCAGGAACTGGGAATATCCCAGTTTAAACTGTCCCGGGAAATGTGAATATTCCCGGGTTAAATTGTCCCAGAAACTGAGAACTTTCCCAGTTTAAACTGTCCCGGGAACTGGGACCATTCTGGGCTTAAACTGTCCCAGGAAATGTGAATATTCCCGGGTTTAACTGTTCCATAAACTTGGAATATTCCCAGTTTAAATTGCCCCAGGAACTGGGAATATTCCCGGGTTAAACTCTTCGAGGAACTGGGAACATTCCCAGCTTAAACTGTCCCAGGAAGTGGGAATATTCCCAATTTTAACTGTCCCAGAAACTGTGAATATTCCCGGTTTAAACTGTCCCAGGAAATTCGATATTCCCAATTTAAACTGTCCCGGGAACTGGGAGCATTCCTGGTTAAAATCGTCCCATAAACTCTGAATATTCCCGGTTTAAACTGTCCCAGGAACTCTGAATATTCCCGGTTTAAACTGTCCCATAAACTCTGAGCATTCCCAATTTAAACCGTCCCAAAAACTCTGAATATTCCGGGTTTCAACTGTCCCATAAACTCTGAGCATTCCCAATTTAAACCGTCCCAAGAACTCTGAATATTCCGGGTTTAAACTGTCCCATAAACTCTGAATATTCCGGGTTTAAAGTGTCCCAAAAACTCTGAATATTCCGGGTTTAAACTGTCCCATAAACTCTGAATATTGCGGGTTTAAACCATCCCAGGAACACCCCCGTTTTGAGCCCGTTTTCAGCCCGTTTTAACCCCGTTTTTAGCCCGTTTCTAGCCCGTTTCCAGCCCGTTTCCAGCCGGTTCAGGCCGTGCCGGGGCCGTTTCCCGCCGGGTTTTGGCCGTGCCCGCGGATTTCTGTGGGAAATGAGGAAATCGGAGCCGGGGCCGCGCGGCCGGGCCGGGGTCACGCAGAGTTCACTTTTCTGGCCCATTAGCGCGGCTTTTACAGCCCGGGAGTGACCCCGGACCCCTTGACCTGCCCCAGGCCGGACCCCGAGCTCAGCCCCCAGCCCAGCAAAGCCGGGCCTGGGCGGTCAGCGGGGAGGGAGCGAAAAACGGGGGCGAAAAAATCCTAAAATTTGATTTATTTCTGTTTTCTCGCGGTTTGATCGTTCCGGGCCTAACGGGGTTTCTCGCGTGGTTTTGTTGTGTAAAAATGGGATTTTTTTGCGCCTTGTTTTGTGTCGGGAGAGAGGGGGGTTTTGGGGGATGGGAGTGGGGTTGGCCGCATAAATTTTAATTTTTTGGGGGGAAAAATTACAAATGTAAAGCCAGAGGAGCAGAGGAGCTGCGGCCTGGCCTGGTCTGATCTGATTTCAGAAATTCCTTTGTTTGCAGAGTCCCTGTGCTCCCCCTCCTCCTCCTCCTCTTCCTCCTCCTCTTCCTCCTCCTCCTCCTCCCCGGGACCCCCCCGGTCACCCCAAATCCCCCCGGAGCTCTTTGTTATCCCTGCCCAAAAAATGGGCAAAAAAAAAAATAAAAAATCACCCAAAAATCCCCGAACTGGAGGAAAAAAAATCCACCCAAAGATGGGAAAATTGGAGCAAAAGAATCCCCTCGAAAATCCCAAAACTGGACAAAAACAAATCCCCTCAAAGATCTTAAAATGAGGCAAAATAATCCCCGCATAGACCGGCCCAAAACTGGAGCAAAAACACCCAAATACCCCCAAAACTGGAGCAAAAAATCCCTCAAAGTTGCCCAAATGAGACAAAATAATCCCATCGAAGACCCCCAAATTGGAGCAAAGATCCTTAAATTGGGTCCAAAATCCCCCATTGATCCCCAAATTGGACCAAAAATTCACCCAAAGATCCCGAAATTGGGCTAAAAATCCCCAAACTGGATGAAAAATCCACCCCAAAGATCCCCAAATTGGACCCAAAATCCCCATACTGGATCAAAAAATCCCCCCAAAATCCCCAAATTAGAGCAAAAATCCACTCAAACACCCCCAGATTCGACCCAGAATCCACCCAAACACCCCCAAACTGGGCCAAAAAATCCCCCCCAAAATCCCCAAATTAAAGCACAAATCCACTCAAACACCCCCAGATTCGACCCAGAATCCACCCAAACACCCCCAAACTGGGCCAAAAATGCCCAAAATTGTCCCAAAAAATTAAGATGACTTGAATAAACCTCAGAGCCCATCCCCAGCGGGCAGCAGGGGCTGTGAGGACGCGGTGAAAAATCCCGAAAAATTCAATATATTCTGCACAGTGCGGTGAAAAATCCCGAAAAATTCAATATATTCTGCACAGTGCGGTGAAAAATCCCGAAAAATTCAATATATTCTGCACAGTGCGGTGAAAAAATCCCGGAAAAATTCAATATATTCTGCACAGTGCGGTGAAAAATCCCGAAAAATTCAATATATTCTGCACCCGGTGGTGAAAAATCCCGAAAATCATATGTGGCACAGTGCGGTGAAAAATCCCGAAAATCAATTATTCTGCCAGCTCGGTCTGGGGGGTCGGGGGCTTGGGGACACGGGACGGGCGCCGAGGGGGTGGCGCTGTCCCGGGCTGGCTCCGCGCCCCCCGAACGGCGCCCGGCGCTTTCCCAGCGCCGCTGACAGATTTATGAGGCGCAATAAGAGCGGCGCGGCCGCGGCCGTAAATCACGGGCGGGATAAACTCATTTCATCCTCACAAAGGCGACGCCTTTTGATCGCGGCACCTCCGAGGGCTCGGCCGCCTCCGCCGGCTTTTGAAGCGAGGGGGTTTGAGAAAACGAAACAAAACAGAAAAAAAAATCGCCAAATTTAAAATAAGGGTTTTTTTCTGCTTTTTTTCTTTTTTTTTTTGGTATTAAACAGCCCCAAAAATGCCGGGTGGGGTGGGGGGTTCTGAGCTCCGTTTGTGCCTGCGCTGGATCCGCTCCCTTTTGTTGCTGCTCTTTTCTCTTTTTAAACGAGTCTGCCCGTTATGAGCGAGAAAAAGAGGAGAAAAAGAAGAAAAAGAGGGGAAAAAAAAAAAGAAAAAGAGGGGGGGAAAAAAAAAGAAAAAGAGGGGGAAAAGGAGAAAAAGAGGGGGAAAAAAAAGAAAAAGAGGGGGGGAAAAAAAAAATAGAGGGAAAAAAAGAAAAGAGGGGAAAAAGAAAAAGAGGGAGAAAAAAAGAAAAAGAGGGAAAAAAAGAAAAAGAGGGAAAAAAAGAAAATAGAGGGGAAAAAAGAAAAAGAGGGAAAAAAAGAAAAAGAGGGGAAAAAGAAGAAAAAGAGGAAAAAAAGAAAAAGAGGGGGAAAAGAAGAAAAAGAGGGGAAAAGGAAGAAAAAGAGGGGGAAAAAACAAAAAGAGGGGGGAAAGAAGAAAAAGAGGGGAAATAAAAGAAAAAGGGGAGAAAAAAAGAAAAGCAGAAGTTTTTACGAAGTGAAAGTTGCGGTTTTTTGAATTGTCCCGAAGTTCTCCTGAAATTCCCTCAACCCCGCGGAGTTTCCGCTCTCTGGAGCCCCCCCAGCCCTTTTAAATCGGATTTTTTATCCCCCCCAGCCCCGCACTCCATAAAATCCACGCAGAAATCATCGAGGGCTGCTGGAAACCGAGCCCGGCTCCCAGCGAGTCCAAAATCCGCTTTTTTCAGCCTTGAAATTCTTCATTTTCCCCTTTAAATTCTCTATTTTCCCCTTGAATTCTTTATTTTCGCCCTTAATTTTCGCTCCCTCCCGGCTTTACCCCGCAGGGATTTGGGAGCCGGGGATTTGGGGGTGCTCGGAGGGATTTGGGGTTTTTGGGGCTTTCGAGGATTTCGGGCTCTGCTCGGTGCCAATTTTGGGGGATCCCTCCCCTCCCCCGGCTCCTGCTCCTTTCCAGCGCTTCCCTTTGTTGCTCTCTCCCTCTCTGTCTCTTTATTTTTATTTATTTCCCAAGATCCCCGCGCTTGGCAGCTCCTCAGCCTCAAAATTTGATTTTTTTTCCCTTTTTTTTTCCCCTCCTCCCTTCTGTAACACAATAAACTCCAGGCCAAATAATAACAGCGGGCAGGCCCGGGAGTCAGGGGGAGCTGCGAGCCCTTTAAAAATAGAAATCAATGTTAGAAAATTAATATTAGAAAATAAATATTAGAAATAAATATTAGAAATAAATATTAGAAATAAATATTAGAAACAAATAATAGAAATCAATATTAGAAAGAAATATTAGAAATAAATATTCTCGGCTGCTTTGGGCTCCGGAACGGTTGTGATCAAAATCTCGGCTTGCGCAGAGTGGGGGAAAGAAATTAAAAATCGGGGGAAAAAATATTAAAAATCGGGGAAAAATATTAAAAATCTGGGAAAAAAATATTAAAAATCGGGAAAAAAATTATTAAAAATCGGGAAAAAAAATTAAAAATAGGGGAAAATCGGGGTTTTCTCTGGCTGAGCAAAGCCAAACTCCAGGAAGGGTTTAGGGAAGGGTTTGGGGAAATGACCCAAAATCGCGGTGTTTAACAGAGAATCGAGCGGCGCTGGGTTGGAAAGTTCTTTTTCTTTTTTTTTTTTGAAAAAGCGCTGTTCCGGTGGAAGGTCAGAGTGGTCCTGCGAGTGCGGAACGGAGGGACCCCCTTCCCCCTTCCCCCTCATCACGTGGCTCATTAAATAATTAATGCCGAGCTTGCAGAATAGATATGTATTCGTCAGGAAAATCGCGGCCGCGGTCTCCCCGAGCCTGACGCGAAATCCGAGTGTCCTTTGGAGCGCCGAGAGAGAGAGAGAGGGGGGCGCAAAAAGAAAAAAAAAAAAAAAAAAAAAAAAAAGAAAAAAAAATAATAAAAAGGGAGAGAAAGGAGCGAGAGGCGGCGAGATGGGAGCGGAGCCGCGCTAAAAGCGCCGCGCACGCCGAGGGCCGGATCGTCGCCGTGAGTAGCGGGCGCTCCCCGCGTGTCCATGGAAATTTATTGTTTGTTATTAATGTTATTGTCGTAAAACGTGACAAATCGCCCCGGCTCCATTTCCTGCCATTCCTCCTTCTACCCGCCGAGGCATTTCATTGATGGTTTTTTTTTTTTTTTGGGGAGGTTTTTTCTCTCTCTCTCCTCGCAACCTCTCCTCTCTCTTATTTTTTTTTTTAAAATTTTTTATTTATTTTTTTCCCCCTCTTTTGTTGATTTATGGCAATAAACATGTCAGCGGCGGCGCGGCTGCCGCGGTGCGCGCGTTTGGGACGGGGAGCCGCGTTGTTTATGGCCCGGGCCGAGATCAATCATCGCCGGGGCGCGGGTGATGTGCGAGCGCCGGCGTTGGCGAGCGGGGGTCTCTCCCCTCGCCCCTCTCCCTGGAGCTGATCCTTTCGGCCGCTTCACAGCAATAGATCAGCGCTAATATGAAAGCTCCGGAGCCGGGGGTCTTAAATTACGGCGTCTGTGATTGCCAATTAAAGAGAGATTTGTATAAATTCGGGGGAGAGCGGGAACGCCTCGTTTGGCGTGCGAGGCTCGGCAAAGAGCGCGACCTTAAAATCAAAATTACGGCGCCCAGAGCTCATTTTCGCCCCTTTCCCCCTCCCCAGCCTTCCCCCGCCGATTTTACCCCGGAATGTTGAATTTACGCCTTGAGAAATGGGAATTCAATGAAATCATTTTATTTTTAAAATATTAAATATGGTTTTTTAAGCGTCAAAGCGGGGCTGGGAGGGGGCTCTCCCAGAACAATGGGGACAACTCGGGGACCCCAACAGGGGCGGATTGTCCCCAAAAGGCGGGGGACAGAGAGGGGGATCAGCTCCTTTTGGGGCGTTCCGGAGCTTTTTCGGGATTTTCCCGCAGCTTTTCCAGGGATTTTCCCGGAATTTTTGGGCTCTCGCTCAGGCTGGGATGGAGGGGTTGAGGATCAAAGTTGGACGGAGCGCCCCGAGGGTCGCGATTCCCTTCAGGGCTTCACCTCAGGCAAAGCGCCCAAAAATTGGGGTTAAAATCGGCAAAATCGGGTCGGGAGCTGCTCCCCAAACATCGCCGGGAAAAGCGCCCAAAAATTGGGGTTAAAATCGGCAAAATCGGGTCGGGAGCTGCTCCCCAAACATCGCCGGGAAAAGCGCCCAAAAATTGGGGTTAAAATCGGCAAAATCGGGTCGGGAGCTGCTCCCTGCTGTCAAACACCGCGGGGAAAGCGCTGGGAAGAGATTTGTGTCGGGAAAAGGGGCAGCGCATCCCGCGCGCATCTCCCGCGCATCCCCCGCGCATCCCCCGCGCATCCCCCGCGCATCCCCCGCGCATCCCCCGCGCATCCTGTGCTCATCCCCCGCGCATCCCCCGCGCATCCTGTGCTCATCCCCCGCGCATCCCCCGCGCATCCCCCGCGCATCCCCCGCGCATCCCCCGCGCATCCCCCGCGCATCTCCCGCGCATCCCCCGCGCATCCCCCGCGCATCCCCCGCGCATCCCCCGCGCACCGCGGGCTCCGAGGCAGCGCCGCCCTCCCCTCCCCTGGCGGGGCTCCCGGGCGGGCGCGTTGAAAGGGCGGGCAGGAAACGGCAGCGCTGGTTTTTATGTTTTCGGGAGGTTTGTTTTTTTTTTTTTTTTAAATATTTTACAAGCTCCGACATGCGAGGAGTCAATAAAAGTGACAGCGGGAGCGGAGATGAAATGTCGGGGTGAGAATTGGGCGTTTTGCTCCCCCCGCGCTCCGCTCGGCGGCCGCGGCTCTTTGGCTCCGTCTGACTCAGGGAAACCTTCGCGGATTCCCATGAAATATTCAGGGACATCCAGGGACACAGCCCCGGGTTCATTTTCATTCCTGCCCTCGGTTTTGAGTGCGTGCAGACCCCTCTCCACTCCCTTCTTCTTCATTTTTTATTATTTTGTTGCATTTTTAAAAATAATAATTTTTAAATTTTTTTTCCTCTGTGGTTTATTTTTTCCCTAGTGGTTTATCTGATTTTGTTGCATTTAAAAAAATAATAATAATAATTTTTAATTATTAATAATAATTTTTAAAATTTTTTCCCTCTGTGGTTTATTTTTTCCCTAGTGGTTTATCTGATTTTGTTGCATTTAAAAAATAATAATAATAATTTTTAATTATTAATAATAATTTTTAAAATTTTTTCCCTCTGTGGTTTATTTTTCCCGTAGTGGTTTATCTGATTTTGTTGCTTTTTAAAATATAATAATAATTATTAATTTTTAGGTTTTTTATAATAATTATTAATATTTTCTCCTCTGGGTTCGGGACTGTGAGAGTGAGAAACGGGCCCAGGAAGGGGGAGCCATCCCGGAGCCCCCCGCCCGTTAAATTGAGGAGGGGGCTCGGTTCAGCCCCGGTGCAGCCCCCCCGTTTGTGCCCCCCAATAACCGGGGAGGGGGCGGCCTGGGGGACCCGGGACCCCGACACGACCCCAGCCCCGATTTGGGGGCTCAGAGCCCCAGGAGAACCCCGCGGGTCCAGCGGGACCCCCAGAACCGGGGGGACCCCCAGAACCGCGTCAGGAGCCCGAAAATTCAGGGAAAAGCTGGAAAGATGGAGCCTTGGAGAGACCCCCAACCAGGAGGGACCCCAGACCCAGAATGGGAACCAGAGCCGGGAGGGGACCCCAGACACAGAGACAGGAAGGGACCCCAGACCCAGAACGGGACCCCGAATCAGGAGGGGACCCCAGACCCAGAATGGGACAGAGAACCGGGAGGAGACCCCAGACCCCGAACAGGGAGGGGACCCCAGACCCATAGACAGGAAGGGAACCCAGACTCTGAATGGGAGCCCGAATTGGGAGGGACCCCAGACCCAGAATGGGACCGAAAACCGGGAGGAGACCCCAGACTCAAAGACAGGAAAGAGACCCCAGACCCAGAGTCAGGAGCAGACCCTGTCTCAGAAAGGGACTGAGAATCGGGAGGAGACCCCAGACCTAAAGACAGGAAGGGACCCCAGACCCCGAACCGGGAGGGGACCCCAGACCCATAACGGGACCCAGACCCATAATGGGACCCCGAATCTGATGGGGACCCCAGACCCAAGCCAGGAGGAGACCCCAGACGTCGAACCAGAAGGAGACCCCAGACCCAAAGACAGGAATGGACCCCAGACCTAGACCCGGGAGGAGACCCCAGACCCAGAGCCAGGAATGGACCCCAGACCCCGAACCGGGAGGAGACCCCAGACCCATAACGGGACCCAGACCCATAATGGGACCCCGAATCTGATGGGGACCCCAGACTCAAAGACAGGAATGGACCCCAGACACCGAACCAGGAGGAGACCCCAGACCCAGAGCCAGGAATGGACCCCAGACCTAGAGCAGGGAGGAGACCCCAGACCCAGAGCCAGGAAGGGACCCCAGACCCCGAACCAGGAGGAGACCCCAGACCCAGAGCCAGGAATGGACCCCAGACCCCGAACCAGGAGGAGACCCCAGACCCAGAGCCAGGAAGGGACCCCAGACCCAGGAGGGCACAGCCCCACCCCACGGTCCTGCCCCTTCGGGACGAGTCGGGGTTGGGGAGGGGTTTGGGTGACACAAAACCCCCCCATAAGATTTTTTTGGGGTTTTTTGCCATCTCCTGGCTGTTCCTCGCACCGTCAGGACTCTGTCTCGCTTCCAGCAGCTCCAAAATCCCGAATTTTCCGCGCTGGTGCCGCCAGGACAGGGCTGGGTTTGGTCCTGCCCCAAAGGAAGCGATTAACGCCGAAAACGCGAAACCTTAATTCGGGATTTATTGCGGCCGGCAGGGGAGGCTTCTTTCACAGCAGAGCCTCGCCGAGGCGAGCAAAAACAACCCAAAAAAATTAAAACAAAATAACGCGGAAATTCGAGGTGTGGGCGCGGAGCAGAAGCTGCTCCCCCCGCTTTTTGCCATGTGTTTTTTATGTGTTTTATGTGGTTTGATGAGTTCCGAGCCCCCCAGCATCGCCCCGGGATCAGCCGCGGCCGCTCCGCTTTTTATTCCGCAAACCCGAGGCCAACACGAGCGGAGACAAAAGGGAAAAACTCGAGGAGAACTTCGGGAGCGGCTTTGGGGAGGGTTCGGGTTCGCTTTGAAGTTTTCTCCTTTTTTTTTTTTTTTTTTTTCCTGGCGGCGCGGGGAGGAGGGAAAGGGGAGAGACACGAAAGGAATAAAAGGCGACAAGGGCGTTCCAACACCTCCCTGCCCGCAGCCATCCCGAGATGAAAAGCGAGGCGATAAATCAGAGCCGAGGGTGGCGATTTCGCTCCTTTTTTTTTTTTTTTTTTTTTTTTTTTTTTTTTCCTTTTTTCCTCCTTTGTTTTTGAGCGCGGCTCGCAGGGGAGGGGTTAAGGAGAAATCCCCGCTCGCGGCTCCGCTCGGGTGCGGAGCCCATCGGGGCCGGCCCGGCGGAGCGCTCGGAGCTCGGGGAGCGTTCGGGAATTCCGCCGCTGATGGGAACGGAGCGCTCCGGGCCGGGATGGGGGCACCGGGACCGGGACCCCCCCGGGACCCCCTCCCCGACCCCCGGTGCGTTTGGGGCGCTGCTTTTAGGGTGGGAAGGTTCCCCCGCAGTTTTGGGGGATGTTCGCCCCCAGTTGTGGGGTGGTGTTTTCAGGATGGGAACGTTCCCTCCCAGTTTTGGGGTGCTGCTTTTGGGATGGGGAAGTTCCCCCCCAGTTTTGGGGTGCTGATTGTAGAGTAGGGGTGTTCCCCCACAGTTTTGGGCTGGTGTTTTTAGGGTGGGAAGGTTCCCCCGCAGTTTTGGGGGATGTTTCCCCCCCGTTTTGGGGTGCTGCTTTTGGGATGAGGAAGTTCCCACCAGTTTTGGGGTGCTGCATTTAGGATGGGGACGCCGGGGCCGGAACCCCCCCCCCGGAACCCCCTCCGAGCCCCTCTTCTCCCATTCCACGGTGGGTTTGGGGTGATGATTTTGGAATGGGGATGGTCCCCCCCAGTTTTGAGGGGGTGCTTTCAGGATGGGAACGTTCCCTCGCAGTTTTGGGGTGCTGCTTTTGGGATGGGGATGGTCCCCCCAGTTTTGGGGTGCTGCTTTTTGGGATGGGGAAGTTCCCCCCCAGTTTTGGGGTGCTGATTTTAGAGTGGGGATGTTCCCCCACAGTTTTGGGCTGGTGTTTTTAGGGTGGGAAGGTTCCCCCGCAGTTTTGGGGGATGTTTCCCCCCAGTTGTGGGGCGCTGCTTTTGGGATGGGGATGGTCCCCCCCGTTTTGGGGCGCTGCTTTTGGGATGGGGATGGTCCCCCCAGTTTTGGGGTGCTGCTTTTTGGGATGAGGAAGTTCCCCCCCGTTTTGGGGCGCTGCTTTTGGGATGGGGATGGTCCCCCCCGTTTTGGGGTGCTGCTTTTGGGATGAGGAAGTTCCCACCAGTTTTGGGGTGCTGCATTTAGGATGGGGGCGCCGGGGCCGGGACCCCCCCCCGGAACCCCCTCCGAGCCCCTCTGCCCATTCCACGGTGGGTTTGGGGCGATGATTTTGGAATGGGGATGGTCCCCCCCAGTTTTGGGGTGGTGCTTTCAGGATGGGAACGTTGCCTCCCAGTTTTGGGGTGCTGCTTTTGGGATGGGGGCACCGGGTACCCACTCCGAGCCCCTCTCCCCATCCCTCGGTGCGTTTGGGGCGCTGCTTTTGGGATGGGGAAGTTCCCCCCCGTTTTGGGGTGCTGATTTTGGGATGGGGAAGTTCCCCCCCCAGTTTTGGGGTGCTGATTTTAGAGTGGGGAGGTTCCCCACAGTTTTGGGGATGTTTCTCCCTACTTGTGGGGTGCTGATTTTAGGATGGGGATGTTCCCCCTCAGTTTTGGGGTGCTGCTTTCGGGATGGGGGCACCGGGGCAGGGACCCCCCCCCACCCCGGAACCCCCTCCCCATCTCCCGGTGGGTTTGGGGTGCTGCTTTTGGGATGGGGATGTTCCCCCCAATTTTGGGGTGCTGCTTTTAGGGTGGCGATGTTCCTCCCCCAGTTTTGGGGTGCTGTTTTTGGGATGGGGATGTTCCCCCCAGTTTTGGGGTGCTGTTTTCGGGATGGGGATGTTCCCCCCAGTTTTGGGGCGCTGCTTTCAGGATGGAGATGTTCCTCCCCCAGTTTTGGGGTGTTGTTTTGGGGATGGGGATGTTCCCCCCAGTTTTGGGGTGGTGTTTTTAGGGTGCAGTCGTTCCCCCACCCCAGTTCCCGGCGGGTTTTGGGGGGCAGGATCCTCTCCCAGCTCTGAATTCCCTCTCCCCTCTCTGACCTCACTCGGCGCTAAAACCAACCCGGATTTGGGGCTCCCAAAAACGCCCGGAAATGGGGATTTAACCCCGGGATTCACCGCGGGGTGAAAGAAACCCCAAAACGCGCTGGGTTTAACTTTAACTTTAACTTTAACTTTAACTTTAACTTTAACTTTAACTTTAACTTTAACTTTAACTTTAACTTTAACTTTAACTTTAACTTTAACTTTAACTCTAACTCCCTCCTCCCTGCCCTGTGCCGTCCCTCTCCGCTCTCTTTGGGGTTTTTTTGAGTTTTCCCGGCCATATGGAATCCATTTCAGCGCTGCCAATCCCGGCTGGCCCCGAGCAGCGGAATCCCTTTGGTTCCCTTGTCACTCACTGTTCCTCCCTCTCGCAACATTTTAAAGTCTTCATAAAGAGAAACAGCTTTCGGGGCAGATCCCGGCATTTTTGGGGGTTTTTTTGGGAGTTTTTTCCCCGTTTTTCTGTTTTTTTCCCGGAGCGGAACAAACGCTCGCCCCCCATCCCCATCCTTGCCACAATTTGAGGGTTTTTTTCACCAATTTTTTAATTTTTTTCTCCGCCTCCAATCCCTTCCGTCCGAACCCACCGAGTCCAAAAATACCCCCAAAAAATTAAAAAAAAATCAAAGCTTTTTTGAGGGAAAAAAACCTCAAAAAATCCCAACGCGACCGAGATGAAATAAATGAGATTCTTCTTAATTTTCCTGCTCCAGTGAGGAATCCTCCGCACCCCGAGCCGGCTTTTCCTCCTCCTCCTCCTCGGAGCCCCGGAGTCCCGCAGGTAAGAAGTTCAAAAAGAATAAATAAATAAATAAAAATAAAAATAAAATAAATAAATAAATAAAGGCAGCCAGGGCCGGAGCTGTGATTAATTAATTAATTAATTAATTGCTCCGAACGCTCTGACGAGGCTGAGCCTCGAATTAACTGCGATGCCTCGGGGAGGCTGGAGAGGAGCAAAAAAAAATAAATCCAGAACCGGCACCAGCTCCTTTTTCCCACAGAAAAATTCTTTTATTTTCCTTTTTTTTTGCTGGGACGCATTTGGTAAAGATTTCTCACTTCTGTGTGGTTTGAAAAGGAAAAAAAAAAAGGTCAAAAATCGAAAAAAAAGCCATAAAACCCTTTGGAAAAGCGGCTGTGAAAGCGCAGAGCGCTCGGCCCGGTGATTTATGGCCCCACCAAGTTTTTTGTTTACTCGGAGCAAACACGAATTACAAAAAAAAGGAGAAAAAAATAGAAAAAAGGGAATTTTCCCAAGCTGGAGCGCGTTTCTCCCGGGCCAGATGTGCCCCACCAACATCTGGATGCCCGCGCTGCTTCTCCTTCCCCACTTCGGGGCTTGAGGCTCCTGAAAATTCCGATTTTTGGGCTTAAAAAGCTCCGATTTGAGAAATGTTTGGGGGAAACGCCCCCAGAGCTGGCGGGGAGGGCGTGGGAACCGCGCAGGATTCATTTTTGGGGATTTCTGCTCCGAATTTCTGTCTCAGGGAAAAAATAAAAAATTAAAAATAAAAAATAAAAATCCCGGTCCCTCCTCCCCCAGGAGTGCGAGATTTAAAGGGAGACAGAAAAATCCTTTGTGCTTCGGGGAAAGGGGAAAAAATAACTCAGAAAATGGAATGAAAGCGGCAAAGTTTGGGTGGAAATTTCAATATTTTTGTGCTCTCCGCTCTGCTCTGGCTCCTCTCCCTCCGGAGGCGCTGCCAGCTCCAAAAATTCCTCATTCCTCGGGAAATCGGGAAAGTTTTGGGCTCGGGTTTCCCAGGGCCAAAAGCTGAATTGGCAGCAGCTCCAGCAGCGTCTTTTCTGCTTTTCTTCCCTTTTTGTTTCTTTATTATTATTATTATTATTATTATTATTATTATTATTATTATTATTATTATTATTTTTATTATTATTTTTATTATTATTTTTATTATTATTATTTTATTATTTTATTATTTTATTATTTTATTATTTTATGTTCTGCAAATCTCTCCAGCTCCGCAATTCTCCCCATCCTCCTCCGGCCAAACTCGAATTTTTAAATTTATTCCTTTTATTTATTTATTTATTTTATTTTTTTAACCGAGCTCTCGATGTGCTGGCGGATGAAACCCGAGGAGAAACCGCAGCCCCTAAGTGGCCGTGATTTAATTGATTTTATCATAAATCACCCGCTCCGTGAAGAAGCAAAGTTTGCGCTGAAGTCAATTGATATTAATGGACATTTCTGATCTTTAACCGGGCGGATTCGGGGCCGCTCCCGCTCTTTTGGGACAGCACAATTTTAGGGGATTTATTTGATTTATTTGATTTATTTCCCCGCCTTTCCAAGGAGTTTTTTCTTCCGCTCTCCCTAAAAAAAAAATCCGAATTTTATTCGCGATTCGAGGAGGGAGCTCAGCTCCTCCAGATTTGTTTATTTTGGGGGTTTCAGCACCGAAAATTGAATTTATTTGGGATTTCCTCCCCCCCGTGCGTTGTTCCAGGGTTCCTGGGGGTGCCGGGATTGGAGATTTTGGGAATTTTCTCCCGGATTTTGGCAGGAATGGGATTTAACCCTTTCGGTGCCTCCCCTCCCAAATCCCCCCCCATTAAAAATTAACCCGATCCCTTTGAAGTGCTGATGAGGATGCCCAGAACAACAACCAAAAAAAAGCGAATTTTAACCCCAAAAAGAGCCGGGCGCGGTGGTTTTGGGGCTGTTTTGGGATGCGGAGAAATCCTGGCTGTGAAACCGTCCCAGAGCGGAAAAATCGAATTTCTTGGCGCCGCTTTTCCTTCTTTCTGCGGATTTTTAAATGTTTTTGAGGTGAAAAGGAAATTCGGCTTTTCTCGTCTCGCTCCTTCCGGGATCCGGGCGGGGATTCCTGCAAGGAAAAATCAAATTCACCCAATTCCTCCTTTTCCTCGCAAAAACGGCCCTGGGAAAAGCTCGGGGGAGAAAAGTTTGAATCTTCATTTTTCCCCGTCTTTTCTTTGTTTTTCCCTTCCTATTTTTTTGTCTTTTGGAGGGAGAGGGTGGGTTAAAAATTAGAAAGAAAACGGGAAAAAAGGGGGAAAAAAAACCGGGAAAAAACGGGAAAAAACGGGGAAAAACGGGAACCACCTCCTCTATGCCGGGGCCATCCCCAGGATTTGGGAGGCAGAAAAAAATCCCAAATTTTTCATTTTCCTTGATCCCAAATCCTGTTTTTTCCTCTCTGGATTTGCGAGCCGTGCTTGGTGCTGCAACTCTCTCCGTTTATGCAAAAGAGAAAAAGGGGGGAAAATGAAAATTAGAAGAGAAAATAATTTTTAAAAAATCAAAAAGAGAAGGAAAAATCCGGATTGGAGTTGGGGCCTCGGCTCCTGGAGGAGTTTCGGGAATTCTTGGGATTCCCAATTCTCGCTAAAATGAGGGAAAAAAAAAACCAAAAACCCAAAAGTTTGACGTGGTTGGGTCACGTGGGCGCAGAATTCCAGCGATGATTTGGGGAAAAAGGGGCGGGAATGGGGAAGGGGGAGGGGGAAGGGGATTCCCATCCCTGCCCCCCAAAATCCCCAAAAATTTAAAATTTTCCCCCTCTCGCTGAGCCTGGAGAGGATTTTTGGGTGTCCCAAATTCCCCCCAAAAATTCCTGGGGCTCCCTAAAAATTCCTGGAGCCCCCCCCAAAAAATCCTGAATTTTTGAGTGTCCCAAAAATCCTGGAGCCCCAAAAAAATCCTGGGTTCCCCCAAAAATATTGGAGCTCCTAAAAACTTCTGGGGGCCTCCCCAAAAAATCCTGGATTTTTGAATGTCTCAAAGTCCTGGAGCCCCTAAAAACTCCAGGGATTTTTGGGAGCCCCCAAATTCCTCAGGATCCCCAAAAATTCCTTGGATTTCTGGATTCCCATGTGCCCCCATCACGGGGGTGTTTTGTGGGCGGATTTTTGGGTTTATTTTGATTTTTGGAAATTTTTTTGGTGTTATTTTTTGGGAAAAAACTCCAGGGATTTTTGGGAGCCCCCAAATTCCTCAGAATCCCCAAAAATTCCTTGGATTTCTGGGTTCCCATGTGCCCCCATCACGGGGGTGTTTTGTGGGGAATTTTTGGGTTTATTTTGATTTTTTGGAAATTTTTTTGCTGTTATTTTTTGGGAAAAAACTCCGGGGGCTTTTGGGAGCCCCCAAATTCCTCAGGATCCCCAAAAATTCCTTGGATTTCTGGATTCCCATGTGCCCCCATCACGGGGGTGTTTTGTGGGCGGATTTTTGGGTTTATTTTCATTTTTGGAAATTTTTTGCTGTTATTTTTTGGGAAAAAACTCCGGGGGCTTTTGGGAGCCCCCAAATTCCTCAGGATCCCCAAAAATTCCTTGGATTTCTGGATTCCCATGTGCCCCCATCCAGGGAGTGTTTTGTGGCGGATTTTTGGGTTTATTTTGATTTTTTGGGAATTTTTTTGGTGTTATTTTTTGGGAGGCAGCTCCGAAGCGCTTCCCCGGGTTGATCATTAACCGGTGAATTATTGCTGCTCCCAGCAAAGGTCAGGCCGAGGCAAAAACTCCGATCTGTCACCAAAAACAACGACAAAAATTTGGATTTCTTCCCCTGCTCCGCTTCTGTTCGGGGTTTCGCCAGGCCCCGGAGCCTTCGTTGCTCTCCCCTCCTCCTCCTCGCTGTTTGCGGGATGGAAATCCCAAAATTTCTCCTTTTTTTTGCCCAAAAATTAAAAGGTCTGAGATGCGGGAGGAGCGGGAGCGGCCCCGCCCCTGAGAGAAGAATTAATACAGAAAAAAAACCCCAAAAAACCCAAAAAACCCCAAATTCAACCAAAGAAGGCGGGGAAGGGCGGGGAAAGTTTCTGCTGCGAGGGAATAAATTAAAAATGATCAAAAAGGAAGGAAAACAACAAGAAAAACAAAGCACAACGGGCCCCCCCCGCCGCAGCCGTTCTTTATTCAGCTCCTCGCGTTTGTTTCTGTTTTTCCCCTCCCTCTCTCCAAAAAACCCGATTTTCCCTCGTTTTTCCCACTTTTCTCCATCCCCGCTCCCGGCCTGGGAGGAACTGGGGAAGAGGCAGCGTTTGCTGAGATCACAACGCAGAAATCTTCCTTTTTGTACCTTTTATTTCGATTTTTTCCCCTTTTATTTTGGGGTGGTTTTTTTCCCTTTTATTATGGTTTTTCCCCCCTTTTATTCTGATTTTTTTCCCTTTAATTTTGTTGGTTTTCCTTTTGATTTTTCCCCTTTATTTTGATTTTATCCCACTTTTATTTTGATTTTTTTCACCCTTTTATTTTGACAATTTTCCCCTTTTATTTTGGGATGGTTTTTTCCCTCTTTATTCTGATTTCCCCCCTTTTATTTTAATTCTATTCCCTTTTTATTTTGATTTTTTTTCACCCTTTTATTTTGACATTTTTCCCTTTTTATTTAGGGATTTTTTTCCCCCTTTTATTCTGATTTTCCCCTTTTATTTTAATTTTATTCCCCCTTTTATTTTGAATTTTTTTCCCATTTTTCAAACCCCCCGAGGGACCCGAGCAGCCCCGGCTGAGACGGGAGGGGAAAATCGCGGGGGCGGCGCATTAAAAACTCGATAATAATAACAATAATAACAATAATAACAATAATAACAATAATAATCCTAATAAAGCCCCCGCGCTGATGGATGCGAGGGGAACGATTTTATTTCAGATTAACGCCATCAACACCCACAGAGGAAACGGGATTATTGAAGCCACCCGATGCGTCCCAAAACGAAAATATTTTTAAATTAGATTTTTTTTTTTTTTTAATTTCATTTTTTTGCCTCCTCCTCACTCGCTCAGGGGGCGGCTCTGTCCCGGCCTGGCTTTTGAAATGTTTTGGTTTTTTTTTTTTTTTTAATATTGTTGCATCTCCAGGGCGTTAATTTGGGGTCATTTGGGGGAATTTTGGGACCGAATCCAAAGGGACCCCAAACCCGGGAGTCTGGGGGGGCTCCGGTGTCCCCTGATGTCCCTCGATGTCCCCCAATGTCCCCGATGTCCCCAGTGTCACCTGGTGGTCCCCTGGTTGTCCCCGGTGTTCTCTGATGTCCCTCGGGGTTCCTCAATGTCCCCTGGTGTCCCTTGATGTCCCCTGGTGTCCCCCTGGGTTCCTCAGTGTCCCCTGGTGTCCCCCGATGTCCCCCAATGTCCCTGATGTCCCCAGTGTCACCTGGTGGTCCCCTGGTTGTCCCCAGGGTTCTCTGATGTCCCTCAGTGTCCTCTGGTGTCCTCCAGTGTCCCCCTGATGTTCCTCAGTGTCCCCGAATGTCCCTTGGGTTTGTCAGTGTCCCCACTGGTGTCTTCCAATGTCCCTCAATGTCCCTGATGTCCCCTGGCGGTCTCCCGGTGGTCCCTGGTGTCCCTTGATGTCCCCTGCTGTCCCCCAATGTCCCCCGTGTCCCTGGTGTCCCCTTGGTGTCCCCATGGCTTCCTCAGTGTCCCTCAGTGTCCCCTGCTGTCCCCCAATGTCCCCCAATGTCCCCCATGTCCCTGGTGTCCCCTTGGTGTCCTCTGGTGTCCCCCTGGGTTCCTCAGTGTCCCCTGGTGTCCTCTGCTGTCCCCATGGGTTCCTCAGTGTCCCTGAGTGTCCCTCAGTGTCCCTCAGTGTCCCCCGCTGTCCCCCAATGTCCCCAGTGTCCCCCATGTCCCTGGTGTCCCCTGGTGTCCCCATGGGTTCCTCAGTGTCCCTCAGTGTCCCCTGCTGTCCCCCAATGTCCCCCAATGTCCCTGATGTCCCCGGTGTCACCTGGTGGTCCCCTGATTGTCCCCAGGGTTCTCTGATGTCCCTCAGGGTTCCTCAGTGTCCCCCGATGTCCTCCAATGTCCCTGATGTCCCCAGTGTCACCTGGTGGTCCCCTGGTTGTCCCCGGTGTTCTCTGATGTCCCTCGGGGTTCCTCAATGTCCCCTGATGTCCCCCGATGTCCCCCAATGTCCCCGATGTCCCCAGTGTCACCTGGTGGTCCCCTGGTTGTCCCCAGTGTTCTCGGATGTCCCTCAGGGTTCCTCAGTGTCCTCTGGTGTCCTCCAGTGTCCCCGAATGTCCCTTGGGTTTGTCAGTGTCCCCTGGTGTCTCCCAATGTCCCCCAATGTCCCTGATGTCACCTGGTGGTCTCCCGGTGGTCCCTGGTGTCCCTTGATGTCCCCCGGTGTCCCCCAATGTCCCCCATGTCCCTGGTGTCCCCTTGGTGTCCCTGGTGTCCCCTTGGTGTCCCCATGGGTTCCTCAGTGTCCCTCAGTGTCCCCTGCTGTCCCCCAATGTCCCCCAATGCCCCTGATGTCCCTGGTGTCCCCTGGTGTCCCCCCGGTGTTCCCCAGAGTTCCTCGGTGTCCCTTGATGTCCCCTGGCTTCCCCAGTGTTCCTCGGGGTTCCTCAGTGTCCTCTGCTGTTCCTCAGTGTCCCCTGGTGGTCTCCCAGTGGTCCCTGGTGTCCCCTGGTGTCCCCATGGGTTCCTCAATGTCCCCTGATGTCCCCTGATGTCCCCCAGTGTCCCCAGTGTCCCCTATGTCCCTGGTGTCCCCTTGGTGTCCCCTGGTGTTCCTTGATGTCCTCTGGTGTCCCCATGGGTTCCTCAATGTCCCCTGATGTCCCCCGATGTCCCCCAATACCCCTGATGTCCCCTGGTGTCCCCCGGTGGTCCCCAGGGTTCCTCAATGTCTTCTTGGTGTCCCTCAGCATCTCTTGATGTCTCCTGGTGTCCTCCTGGGTTCCTCAGTGTCCCCCGATGTTCCCCAGTGTCCCCCAATGTCCCTGATGACCCTGGTGTCCCCTGGTGGACCCCTGGCGGTCCCCAGTGTTCCTCAGTGTCCCCTGATGACCCTGGTGTCCCCTGGTGGTCCCTGGTGTCCCTTGATGTCCCCTGGTGTCCTCCAGTGTCCCCTGATGTTCCTCAGTGTCCCCGAATGTCCCTTGGGTTCCTCAGTGTTCCCTGGTGTCCCCCGGTGTCCCCCAATGTCCCTGATGTCCCCGGTGTCACCTGGTGGACCCTTGGTGTTCTCTGGTGGTCCCCGGTGTCCCCCGATGTCCCCCGGTGTCCCCCAATGTCCCCGGTGTCCCCACCAGGGGGGTTCCAGTGAGGGGAAGCAGAAGGAAACCCCAGAGCGCCCCAAATCCTCCGGGAAAATCCCAACTTGGAGGAGGCGACACCGGGGGAGGAACCTCGGGGGGCCTTTTGTCCCTTTTGTCCCCATTTTGTCCCTTTTGTCCCCATTTTGTCCCTTTTATCCCCATTCTGTCCCTCCTGTCCCAGCTTTGTCCCCCTTGCCCCAGTTTGCTCCCCTTGTCCCCATTTTGCTCCTCCTGTCCCCATTCTGTCCCTGGTGCCCCCAGCGCCACCGCCGCTGCTCCGTCCCCTCCCCGCCCCGTTCTGACCCAAATTTTTCATTTATTTTATTTCACTTTTATTTCATTTCCCTCCTCAGCCCCGCTCCTCGCCCCACGCCGGCCTCGGATTTGCTGGAGCCGCCCCCGGAGACCCGGTGAGTTTCCAATTAGCTCCGTCTGTCCTGTCCGTCCGTCAGTCTGTCTGTCCCTCTGTCCCTCTGTCCGTCCGTCCGTCCTCAGCAGCACCCCCACACTCCCACAGCCTGGCCTCTTCTATTATTTCATTATTATTTTATGTTATCTTTTATTATTTCATTATTATTTTACGTTATCTTTTATTATTACTACTAGTACTACTAGTATTACTACTACTACTATCACTATTATTATTATTATTATTATTATTATTACTACTATTACTATTATTACTACTATTACTACTATTACTATTATTATTATTAATCGCGACATTCGCCCTGGAAGGAAGGCAAAGCCCGTATCGCGACGTTTGCCTCTGAAGGGCAAAGCCCACATCGCGACATTGATCTTTGGAGGGAAACCCCCGTATCGCGATATTTGCCTTGGAGGTGAACCCCAAATCGCGACATTGGCCTTTGGAAGGGAGGGAAAAGCACAAATCGCGGCATTTACCTTGTAAGGGAAAGCCCAAATCGCGACATTTGCCTTTGGAAGGGAAAGCCCAAATCGCGACATTTGCCTTGGAAAGGAGGGAAAAGCCCAAATCGGGGCATTTACCTTGTAAGGGGAAGCCCAAATCGCGACATCCGCCTTGGAGGGAAACTCCCATATCGCGACTGATTGGGCAGAGCAGGAGTCGCGGGGCTGTCCCGGCTGCTCGCGGGGGCAAAAATCCGAATTTCTCAGGCTTGGGGGTAAAAATCCGAATTTCTCACCCTGCGGAGGGGCCGCTCCCGGCACCCAGGGCACTTCTGGCTGTCCTGGAGCTCCAGAAATGCAGAAATTACCCCAAAAAACCCCAGAAATGCAGAAATGATCCCAAAAAATCAGAAATGCAGAAATCCTGGGGGGTTCAGCTCTGGAGAAGTTTGCAAACAGCCCGCGGTTGGTTTTCCTCTTATTCCCCTTTTTCCACTTGTTTTTCCTCTCTTTCCCCTCTTTTTCCCCTCTTTTTTTCTTCTTGTTCCTCTTTTCCCTCTTTTTTTGCTCTTGTTCCTCCTTTTCCTCTTTTTTCCTCTTTGTCCTCTTTTCCCTCTTTTTTTCCTCTTTTTTTTTTTCTTCTTTTTTCCCTCTTTTTCCCATTTTCCCCGGGAATCCCACGCCGGCAGGACCTGTCTCGTAGCCGGAGATTGATGTCGGAGCCGCTCATAAAATCTCAGATGAGAGGGGAGGGGAACCAAAATCCTCATAAATCGCCAATTGCGGTGGTCCCGCTCCCAGCTGGGGCTGCGGCCGCAACAAAAGCTGCAAAAAAACCCGGAATTTTCGGGATAAAACTTTAAAAATCACCTGGAAAACCTCGGCTTTTGAGAGAGCCCCCAAAAGTCCAAATCTTCCCTTGGGCATCCTTATTTTTAAATTTATTTTTCCTCCTTTTTTTTTCCTTATATTTTTTAATTTAAATTTTTTCTCTTTTTTTCCTTTTCTTCTTTTTTTTTCTTCTTCTTTTTTTCCACTTATTTTTTAATTTTTTTTTCTTTTTTCCTTTGCTCTCCAGAGTTCTCAGCCTGAAGCTGCAGCACACAGAAATTAAAAAAAAATTAAAGAATAATCATTTAAAAAATAAAATAGAAAGAAAAGGCCACGGGACCCCTCGATGAGTCCCCACCATCCCAGGCAGCTCCAATGAGATTTTTGCGGAGCCTCTTTCCCTTTTTCTTCCCCAAATTTCCCCTCGTCAGCACTTCGGGCCGAGGGGGGAGCGCCCACAATTAAAGGAGATAATTGGGGTGGGGAACAAAAGAAAAAAAGGAAAAAAAGGGGGGAAAAGGGAAAATAAGCAAAAAAAAAAGTGCAGACACCTAAATTCCTCAGCCCTGCCTTCCTCCCACTCGCCAGCCCCTCCTGATTATGGGGATTTTTTAATTCCGCCCTAAAATCCCTTTAAAAACCCCAAAATCCCTAAAAAAAAATCCCTAAATTCTCTTTTTAAAAATCCCCAAAATTCCTAAAAATAAAGTCCCTAAAATCCCCAAAAAACTCCCTAAAATCCCCTCTTGGCCAAGTTTTGGCTGCCGGGAGAGGCGAAAATCGTAAATTTGGGGTTATTGATACCAGCACTAGTAATTAGCTTCATTAACAGCCATCATAATTAACTTTATTAACAGCCATCATAATTATCTTTATGGTCCCCCCAGAACCCCTCGGGGCCAAGGGGTGAGCAAAGTTCCGCTGAGGTTACTCCGAGTTGTAGCAACACTGAGCGTGCTCAGAGTTCCGCTGAAGTTACTCCGAGTTGTAGGATCAGAGAATTGCTCAAAAAAAAAACCCCAAAATTTTGGCGTTTGGGTTTTGGGGTGGTTGAGGAGAAGGGAAATTGGCTCCGAGGTGCTCGAGGTTCCGCTGAAGTTGCTCGGAGTTGTAGCAACACCGAGCGTGCTCAAAGTTCCGCTGAAGTTACTTCGAGTTGTGGCCACAGTGAGTTTTGCTCAGAAGAAAACCCAAAAACCCCCCAAAATTTTGGGGTTTGGTTTCTGGGGTGGCTGAGGAGAAGGGAGAGTGGGGGGAGCATCCTCTGGGCTACTCGAAGTTCTGCTGAAGTTACTCCGAGTTGTAGCGACACTGAGCGCGCTCAGGGTTCCGCTGAGGTTACTCTGAGTTGTAGGAACAGAGAGAATTGCTCCAAAACCCCCCAGTAATGTTGGGGTTTGGTTTTTGGGGTGGCTGAGGAGAAGGGAAATTGGCTCCGGGGTGCTCGAAGTTCCGCCGAAGTTACTCCAAGTTGTAGCGACTGAGCGTTGCTCAAAACACCCCAGAAACCCCCCAAAAATTTGGGGTTTGGGGAGGCTGAGGAGAAGGGAAATTGGGGGAAACATCCTCTGGGGTGCTCAAAGTTCCACCGAAGTTACTCCGAGTTGTAGCAACACCGAACACTCAGAAACCCCAAAAATGGGGTTTGGGGTGACTGCCAGGAGAAGGGAGATTTGCTCTGGGGCGCTGAAAGTTCCACCAAAGTTACTCCGAGTTGTAGGAACAGTGAGAATTGCTCAAAACACCCTTCATAAACCCTCAAAAGTTTGGGGTTTTGGTTTTTGGGGTGGCTGAGGAGCAGAGAGATTGGGGGAGCATCCTCTGGGGTGCTCAAAGTTCCACCGAAGTTACTCCGAGTTGTGGCAACACCAAACATTCAGAAAGCCCAGAAACGGGGTTTGGGGTTTTTGAGGTGGCTGAGGAGAAGGGAGATTGGCTCTGGAGCGCTGAAAGTTGCGCTGAAGTTACTCCGAGTTGTAGAAAGAGCGAGCATTGCTCAAAACACCCCCAGAAACCTCCAAAATTTTTGGGGTTTGGTTTTTTGGGGTGGCTGAGAGAAGGAATTTTGAGGAGAGCATCCTTGGGGTGGTGAAAGTCGTGCGGTTACTCCACTGAAGTTACTCCGGGTTGTAGCCGCACCGAGCTTTCAGAAACCCCAAATTTGGGTTTGTTTTTTGGGGTGGCTGAGGAGAAGGGAAATTGAGGGAGCATCCTTGGGGTGGTGGAAGTTCCGCTGAGGTTACTCCGGGTTGTAGCCACACCAAACATTCCGAATCCCCCCAAATTTGGGTTTATTTTTTGGGGTGGCTGAGGAGAAGGGAAATTGAGGGAGCATCCTTGGGGTGGTGAAAGTTCCGCTGAAGTTACTCCGGGTTGTAGCCACACCAAACATTCATAAACCCCAAATTTGGGTTTGGTTTTTGGGGTGGCTGAGGAGAAGGGAAATTGAGGGAGCATCCTCGGGGTGGTGAAAGTTCCGCTGAGGTTACTCCGAGTTGTAGCCGCACCGAGCTTTCAGAAACCCCAAATTTGGGTTTGGTTTTTGGGGTGGCTGAGGAGAAGGGAAATTGAGGGAGCATCCTTGGGGTGGTGGAAGTTCCGCTGAAGTTACTCCGGGTTGTAGCCACACCGAGCTTTCAGAAACCCCAAATTTGGGTTTATTTTTTGGGGTGGCTGAGGAGAAGGGAAATTGAGGGAGCATCCTTGGGGTGGTGAAAGTTCCGCTGAGGTTACTCCGAGTTGTAGCCACACCGAGCTTTCAGAAACCCCAAATTTGGGTTTGGTTTTTGGGGTGGCTGAGGAGAAGGGAAATTGAGGGAGCATCCTTGGGGTGGTGGAAGTTCCGCTGAAGTTACTCCGGGTTGTAGCCACACCAAACATTCCGAAACCCCCCAAATTTGGGTTTGTTTTTTGGGGTGCCCTGGAGAAGGAGATTTGGGGGCGCCCCCTCAGCTGGGGGGGGGGCGGGGAGCTGCCCGCCAGGCTCATTTGCATAAATTGACGCCTAATTGCTCATCACGTGGATCAAAGGCGCCGCCGCCGCCTCCTGCCCAGGCCGGGCCCCGCGATTTCCATTCCCCAGCGCCCCCAACCAAACCCCAATTTGGGGGGGTCCCTGCTCCGAACCCCCCTCCCATCACCTCCGAGCCCCCGCAGCCTTCCCGCCATCATTTTCATTTCAATTAAAATTTAATTTTAATTTAAATCCCAGCGGTTCCTGGGGGGGTTCGGGTGGTGCTGGTGAGGGGGGGAATTTCCGAATTATCTCTGAATAATCCCTGAATTATTTCCGAATTATTTCCGAATTATCTCCGAATTATTTCCGAATTATCTCCGAATTATCTCTGAATTTCTGGTCGCTTTTTCCTTTTTTTTTTTTTTTTGTTTCCTTCTCCTTTTTTTTTTTTTTTTTTTCCTCCCTTCTCGTCTCCCTTCTTCCCCTTTGCTCGAGCAGAGGCCATTGTTATCAGTGAGCAGCGCGTAGCAGAGGCCAAGTGGAACCTCCAGCGTTTGGCCATTCCCAAACCCCCCTCGCCTTTTCCCGCACGCCTCGCCAAAGCTGGGAAGCGTTCCTGATTTTTTTTTTTTTTTTTAAATCATTTTTTATTTATTTATTTATTTTTTTATTTATCCCCCCCGTTCCCCCTAAACGGAGAGCGAGCGAGACAATCTGAGCCGCCGTAACCGCCTGGCTGAACCCCCCCTCTCCCCCTCTGTTTTATTTTTTAAAAATATATATTTTTTTTAAAAATAACATTTTTACCAACCCATCCCACCCCGCCACAAAACCGGATTGAATCTTTTCCATTTTTTTTTAATTTTTTTTTTTTTTTTTTGATCCTTTTGACGCTTCTGCCGCACGTTTATCCCCGTAACGTTTTGAAAGGAGGCAGAGAGAGAGAGAGAGGGAGAGAGAGAGAGAAAGACCAAAAAAAAAAAAAAAAAAAAGAGAAAAAAAAAAGAAAAAAAAGCAGCAAAAAGCGGGGAGTACCGGGAGGGAAGCGGGAGGGGGGGTCACTCCTCGCTTATTGATTGCGTGGATGCTGGATGTGAAAATATATTATGTCTGCCTGTGCTTGGCTCGTCAGAGACTAAGGTAAGCCGGACTCAAATAGGCTATCACTTTGTGAATGGCGGAGTATATGTCCCAATGATTTATGACCATATGACTCCAATCTCGGTTCAAGAAGAGTTCACAAGCTTTAAGCTTCCTTCCACGCAGAGCCTCTTTTGCAGCCCTCACCCACCGCCTGCATTTTCTTTTTTTTTTTTAAATCCCGCCACCCCCCACCCTCTATATTTTTATTTATTTAAATTTTTTTTCCGCCTTTCCACGCGGTTTGTTTTCATTTTTCATTTATTTTTTTTTTCCGCCTCTCCCCGCGTTTTTATAAATTGAATTTTATTTTCTGCCTCTCGCCGCGTTTTTTTTAAATTTTTTAATTTTTTTCCGCCTCTCCCCGCGTTTTTTTTTCCAGACGTTGTTTTGGGGTGGGGGGGATGGAGGAAGGGGAATTTTGGGGACGCTCCGTTGTTTTTGCGGGCGCGGGGCTCGGGCTCGCCCCCCATTGTTGCGGGGCGCGTTTGGGATATTTGGGACGGGTCGGAACCGGAACGAGCGGCGGGGCCGAGCCCGGTGGGGCCGCCGGGGGCGGGGGAGGGGAGAGGGGGCTGCGCGCCCCCCACGAGCGCGCTCGGATCGCGAAATTCGGATTTTCCAACATGGAGGGGCAGAAAATCCCTTCGGCCTCGGCTGCTTCCCTCCCTTTCCCCGCCTGATCCCTGCGTTTCTGCATTTCTGCATTTCTACATTTCCGCATTTCTACATTTCTGCATTTCTATATTTCTGCATTTCTATATTTCCATTTTGTCCCCGAGCATCCTCATCCTCCCCGCACCCCTTTCGCTGCCTCACCTTTCCCCCCCTCCCGGTTCTTCATTTATTTTGATTTTTTAAATTTATTTTTTTATTATTATTATTATTTAAATGGCCCCAAAAATCCTCGCCCTCCAAAGTTGCAGGCAAAGAGTTTTTTGGGGAATCGCTGCCCGAGTGAAACTCCCAGCGCCCGCCTTTAATTGGAGCGCGACATCATCGAATATTTATTATTCTGCCCGGGCTTTTTTTTTCCTTTCTTTTTTTTTTTTTTTTTTTTCCCCTTTTCCTAAGCAATTCCTTGGAGTAAATAATTAGGATTGCGGCCGTCCCGGGCGAAGATAAATGAGCGGCATTTGTGAGGCGCTGAGAGATGAGGTACAAAGCGGAGCCACGAGCGAGGCGGAGGGGGTTGTAAATTTATTTTATGGACGTTTAAAACAACAGGAACCCAAAAAAAAAACCAGGAAAAAAAAAAAGAATAATCGCCGTTATTTTTAGCTGCTTTGGCCGAGCCTCACGAGGTTCTGGTTTGGGATTCTTTCGCTGTTTTTTGGGTTTTGTTTTTTTATTTTTTAAGTAAATCTTTAGCAGACAGAGAGGCCTTGGAGAAATTCCCACCTCTGCCCCCTCGCAGATATTTCCAGCGAACCTATTCATAATCAAGGCGCTGCTGTTTGTTAATTAATTAATTCACGGCTCGGGGAGCGGAGGCTACTTTTTAATAAGACAAATTTATCATGGCCAGGGAGGAGGAGGAGGAGGAGGAGGAGGAGGAGGAGAATAACTCGCAGCGAGGATCTGCCCTCGGCGCAGACAATAACGCATCTCCGAGGAAGATCCGATGCGGATTTGGGAATGCGGGAAGGATTTAATCAGGGTAAAAAAAAAAAAAAAAAAATTAAATAAATAAATTTTCCAAAAGCCCCAGCGGTCCCTCCGCGGACGGGGTGAAGCAAACGGAGCTTCGGCGTGAAGTGACATAAAAACAGCAGCCAGGAAAAGGAGGGAAAAAAATGTAATTTATTGTCGAGCTGGGGCTTCTGTAAAAGCCCCGGCACTTGAAAATATCGCGCTGGGCTTTATCTGGGCCGGGTTTGTTTTGTTTTGTTGTGCAGGATGAAAGAGGCCCAGATAAAACTGAATATACACGAGATACTATTAAATATACAATGGATATCAATCCCCAAACAAACGCGCGCTGGCTCCTGAGGCAGAGAGGAGTCTCTGCCCTTTTTAAAAATCCCTCTGCCGATTATTCCCAAGCTGTTTTCACCTTTTTTCTCGGGGTATTTCTGCTCTGTTTTTAATGGAGGAGAAAGTTTCTGCTGGGAGAAAAAGGAAAGGGAAAAGAAAGAGATGGAGAAAAATCAGAAAAATCTCAGAGGGGAGAAAAAAGAGGTTTAATTTTGTGATTTTCAGCTTTGGATTGGGGCTTTTTTAGACTTTTTGAGTTGGGATAGAGGAAAATCCAAGGGGTGCAAAGCCAGGAGCACATGGCCTCGTGAAGTGTTTGTTTTCCACGAGAAAGAGAGAAAACAAAAAATCAAACAACAACAGCGATGAAACCCCAGCGGGGTCGGGGATCCGCTCCCCAGCTCGGGATTTGGGCTGAGAAACGCAAAACCGTGCCGGGGAAAAAAAAAAAAATTAGAAAAAAAAAAAAAAAGGAATTATTTTCTAAATGGAACCTGTCAGGGAGGGGAGAGAGACCCAGAGCAGGCCAGGGGCAGAAATCGCGTTTGGAATTCCTGCCTGCTCCGATCTGCTGGGAATCCTTGCCCTGAATTCCAGAGGCGCTGGGAGTTCCTGAGTAAACAAAAAACGGAGCCAAGTGTGCCGGGACAGCGTTACCTGGGGGGAAAACACGGATTTTCATGGTTACCTGGGGTTAAAACACGGATTTTTGCTGTTCCTGGGGATAAAACACGGATTTTTGTTGTTCCTGGGGAAAAAACAGGGATTTTTGCTGTTACCTGGGGGAAAACACAGATTTTTGCTGTTCCTGGGGGAAAACACGGATTTTTGCTGTTCCTGGGGGAAAACACGGATTTTTGCTGTTTGCAGCTCAAAAGCAAACAAACCCTGGGGATAAACTTTGAATTTCTGTGCTGGGAGGGTTCTGGGGCTGCTCCGTGCGTGATTTCAGTGGGACAAGGAGGACTTTGGTTGTTTTTGTGTTTTCGGCCGGCCGATTCTCCGCTCTGTGCTCTCGCATTTGTGCTGATTTGGGGTTTGGCTGGGTGTGTAAATGTGTGAGTGACGCAACCCCCCAGGGGTGTTTTAGGGGGTTTGTGCGCGGGGATAAATCCAGAATAAATCAATGTACAGAGGCCATCCCCAGTGAATCCACAGAGCGAAACCAGCCGCGGAAAGAGAAGCTCTGCCACCCCAAAAACCCCCTCAAAAATCAAATTTCTCCCAGGCTGGGCAGGGTGAAATCTGCTGGCAGCATCTGTTCCCCCCCCGTTCGGCGGGACCCTATTCATGTCAGGAGCCTTTCAGGCCCCAAGATGGATTCCTGGCACTATTATTGTGTTTTTTCTGCTAACCTTTCAGGTCAGCTCCCACCAGCCAGCTGGAGAGGGGCCGTCACGTGGCCTCGGGGTGCCAATGTTCTGCCATAGGGGTGTCAGGACCCTGGTAGCCAAGGAAGATGCAGAAGGCCTCGTACTACGACAGCTCCGCGCTCTTCGGGGCCTACTCCTCCTACGCCAATGGGTTCGGCTACGAGGGCGCCCAGGGGCCCTTCCAGGCCTCTTCCCACCTGGAGAGCGACTTCCAGAGGTCCTCCTGCTCCCTGCAGTCCCACGGCAAGAGTAAGGAGCTCAACGGGAGCTGCATGCGGCCCGCGGAGCCGCCGGCGTCGCCCAACGCCAACAGCGCCAACAACAACAGCGCCAACAACAACAGCGCCGGTAAAAACAGCCCCGGGAAATCCAGCCTGGGCGCCGGCGGCAGCATCTCCAAGCAGATCTTCCCCTGGATGAAGGAGTCGAGGCAGAACTCCAAGCAGAAGAGCGGCTCGCCCGGCGCAGGTAGATGGGGAGGCCGCGGTGTCGCGCGCCGGCCTGGCCCGCTGTGAGAGAACAAGGCTCAAAAGCCAAAGAATTGGGAAAGGAGGTCTGAGAGCGGCGAAGGGCTGGAGGAATTGGTTCAGGGAAAGCCAGAACTCTGATTTTCCTGCCCAGAATTCCAAAATGAGGTCTAAGAATCACAAAGGGTTGGAGGAAACGGTTCAGGGAAGGACTGAATTCCCGTTTTCCGGCCCAGAATTCCAAAGAGAGGCCTAAGGGTTGGAGAAGCCATTTAGGGAAGGCACAAATTCTCCTTTTTCCCCCAGCAGTCCAAAGCAAGGTCTAAGAATCCCAAAGGGTGGGAAAAAATCAGCTTAGAGAAGACCCAAATTCCCGTTTTCCAGCCCAGAATTCCAAAGAGAGGTCTAAGAACAGCAAAGGATTGGAGAAACCAGTTTAGGCAAGACCCAAATTCCCGTTTTCCAGCCCAGAATCCCAAAGACATGTCTAAGGGTTGCAGAAATCAATTTAAGAGAGACCCAAATTCCCGTTTTCCTGCCCAGAATCCCAAAGGGAGGAAGGAAGAGCTCACAGGGGTGAACATTTCCCTTCTCCTCTGGAGGTGTGGGGAAAGGACCCCGTGAGACCCCAGGAGGGTCCGGGCACTGCCCACCCACCCCTGCTTTGTTTATTTATTTATTTATTTATTTATTTATTTATTTATTTATTTATTTATGGGTTTATTTCAAACACAACCACGGGTGCCAAACCCTGGTTTGCCTGGTGGACACAAATTTGGGGAAAATGTTCTCCCAGCTGCCCAAATCGCCGCTAAAATTCTGTTTGGTGCCTTCCCGGCACTCAGAGAGAGCAGGTGGGGTGCTATGTCCAAGTTCAGATAAATTCAGATAAAATCAAAAATTCAGTTTGTATTTGCCACACATCAGATAAATTCAGATAAAAATCAAAAATTCAGCTCGGATTTGCCACAGTTCAGATAAATTCAGATAAAAATCAGAAATTCAGCTTGGATTTCCCACAGTTCAGATAAATTTGGATAAAAACCAAAAATTCACAGATAAATTCAGATGAAAACCAAAATTTCATCTCAAATTTACAACAGTTCACATAAATTCAGATGAAAACCAAAATTTTCACAGATGAATTCAGAAAAAAAACCAAAAAATTCAGCTCAGATTTACCAGAACTCAGATCAATTCAGATAAAAAGCAAAAATTCAGTTTGGATTCACCACAACTTTGACAAACCCGTTCACACAAACCCCGTGGTGAGCGCTCCATCCCCCATGAACACAATTTATGAAGTTTTCTTCTCTCAGAGCCAAACCTTGGTGTCACACCTGTGTGCAACCCAAACCTTGGTGTCACACCTGTGTGCAAACCAAACCTTGGTGTCACACCTGTGTGCAACCCAAACCTTGGTGTCACACCTGTGTGCAACCCAAACCTTGGTGTCACACCTGTGTGCAAACCACACCTTGGTGCCACACCTGTGTGCAACCCAAACCTTGGTGTCACACCTGTGTCCAACCCACACCTTGGTGTCACACCTGTGTGCAAACCCAAACCTTGGTGTCACACCTGTGTGCAAACCACACCTTGGTGCCACACCTGTGTCCAACCCAAACCTTGGTGTCACACCTGTGTGCAAACCACACCTTGGTGTCACACCTGTGTGCAAACCACGCCTTGGTGTCACACCTGTGTGCAAACCACACCTTGGTGTCACACCTGTGTGCAACCCACACCTTGGTGTCACACCTGTGTGCAACCCAAACCTTGGTGTCACACCTGTGTGCAAACCCAAACCTTGGTGTCACACCTGTGTGCAAACCAAACCTTGGTGCCACACCTGTGTGCAACCCAAACCTTGGTGTCACACCTGTGTGCAAACCCAAACCTTGGTGTCACACCTGTGTCCAAACCAAACCTTGGTGTCACACCTGTGTGCAAACCACACCTTGGTGTCACACCTGTGTGCAAACCACACCTTGGTGTCACACCTGTGTGCAAACCACACCTTGGTGCCACACCTGTGTGCAACCCAAACCTTGGTGTCACACCTGTGTGCAAACCAAACCTTGGTGCCACACCTGTGTGCAAACCACGCCTTGGTGTCACACCTGTGTGCAACCCACACCTTGGTGCCACACCTGTGTGCAAAGCACACCTTGGTGTCACACCTGTGTGCAACCCAAACCTTGGTGTCACACCTGTGTGCAACCCAAACCTTGGTGTCACACCTGTGTGCAAACCACACCTTGGTGTCACACCTGTGTGCAAACCACACCTTGGTGTCACACCTGTGTGCAACCCACGCCTTGGTGTCACACCTGTGTGCAAACCACGCCTTGGTGTCACACCTGTGTGCAAACCACCCCCTCCCCACCCCGCATTAATTGGCCCCGCGGCCGCCCTGCCCTGCCAAACCTCATTTTCCGCAAAATTATCCCCGGGAAATAATCTCCTCCTCAATAAAGGGCCCGGGAATCCTCTCCTACATGACATGATCCAATTTTCATAAAGCAGGGGCAGCTTTGGAGAACAGGACTCTTAATAAACGCCACGATTATGGAGTGCAGGCCGCGGCGCAGGGGGGCGAGGGGCGGCTTTATTAAGAAGCGACGCATTCAATTTCTGCGCCTAAGTAATTCTCTTTTATTTCATTCCGGGGGCGCGACAGAAACCTGCGGCGGCGGCGGCGGAGGAGGCGGCGGCGGTGAGAAAAGCCCCCCGGGCTCCTCGGCCTCCAAGAGGGCACGCACGGCCTACACCAGCGCCCAGCTGGTGGAGCTGGAGAAGGAATTCCACTTCAACCGCTACCTGTGCCGGCCGCGGCGCGTGGAGATGGCCAACCTGCTGAACCTCAGCGAGCGCCAGATCAAGATCTGGTTCCAGAACAGGAGGATGAAGTACAAAAAGGATCAGAAATCCAAAGGCATGGGCGGCTCCTCCTCTGGGGGGCCCTCGCCGGCGGGCAGCCCCCCGCAGCCCATGCAGGCCTCGGCGGGGTTCCTCAACGCCTTGCACCCCATGAGCGGGGCCTACGAGGCGCCCTCGCCGCCGTCCTTCGGCAAAGCGCACCAGAACGCCTACGCCGTGCCCAACCCCGGCTACCAGGCCGCCCTGAAGGGCTGCCCCAACCAGCAGAAATTCGCCGGGCCCGCGGCGGCGGCCGAGTACGAGCCGCACGTGCTGCAGGCCAACGGCGCGGCCTACGGCGCGGGCGCCATGCAGGGCAGCCCCGCCTACGTCGGAGGGAACTTTGTGGATTCTCTGCCCGCCTCGGGCCCGGCCCTGTACGGCCTCAACCACCTGGGCCAGCAGCACCAGGCCGGCGCCATGGACTACGGAGGGGTCCCGCCGGGCCAGCCCCACGGACCGTGCGAGAGCCACGCGGCCTACGCGGAGCTCTCGTCGCACCACGCGACTTCTCAGGGCAGAATCCAAGAGGCGCCCAAGCTCACCCACCTGTGAGAGGGGAAGCTGGTTTTACTTTTGGGGGAAAAAAAAAAGGGTGGTTTGGGTTGTGTTGGGTTTCTTTCCGGCCTCACTGGTTTTGGAAGGGTTTTGGGGTTTGTTATGAGCACCAAGCGGTTTTGGGGTTTGTTATGAGCACCAAGCGGTTTCGGGGTTTGTTATGAGCACCAAGCGGTTTTGGTGGCTTTGGTTTTGGTGGCTTTGGAAGGGAGGAACCTCCTGGGTTTTGACACCAATGCTTCTGAAACGGGCTCGGGGTGGTTTGGTGGGAATCCTGCAGGGTTGGAGCGGCCAAATCCGTCGTTTCCAAGCCAGATTTGGATCGTCACCGATAATTCCTGGATGCCGGGAAGGAGAAGAGCCCTCCAGCCAAGTTTTGGGGTTTTTGCATCCAAAGAACCCCAAAGAGATCCACCAGGAAGCTCTCCCCGCTTTGAGTCCCTCTCCGGATCCACCGGTGCTCTCCTTCCCAGCCCGCAGAGGAAGGGTTGTCCTTTTCCGCTGGAAATGGGAGAAATCCAATTTCCCACCGGAAAAAGGAGAGATCCAATTTCCAAGCAGAAAAGGGAAAACTCCAGTTTCTAACTGGAAAACGGAAAAGTCCAATTTCCTGCCGGAAGTGGGAGAAACCCAATTTCCCATCGGAAAAGGGACAGATCCAGTTTCTGACTGGAAAAGGGAGAAATCCAATTTCTGACCGGAAAAATCCAATTTCCCACTGGAAAAAGGACAAATTCCCTTTCCCACAGGGTAATTTCCCCCCGAATCCCCCAAGCCTGCAAATCCCCAACCTGCCAAGGCCCCGGAGCCGCGCTCGCCCCTGCAGGCCCTGCTCCCCCTCTCCTTTAAAAAACCTTTAAAAACTCGGGATAAGAGAGGTCCAACCCCAAAAAGGGTCCAGGAAATCGTTGGGAACGCCTAAATCCCCCTTTTTTCCCCCCCACCCAAAATTCCAAAGAGAGGAAGAAAGAGCGGCCAGGCCTGAACATTTCCCTTCCTTCGCCTCTGCTGAGGCGAAATCTCAATTTCTCCTTTTGGGGAGGGTTTGGGGTTTTTTTTCTGAGGGTGTTTTTTTTAGGGTTGACGAGCAGAAAAAAACCAAGGAATTGGGGAAATCCTGAGCTTCTTTCCTCCTCTCCTTCGAGCTGACGTGAAACAGGGTATTTTTGAGCAGAGGGAATGTCCTCCCACGGAAGCAGAAGCCGAGGGATCCCTGGGATCTGCTGGCGCTTTCCTGCCGGGACATCTTTGTTGCACTTAGAGTTTACATATAATGGGTATTAAAAAATAATAATAATAATAATAATAATAATTAAAAAAAAAAAAGCAACTTTGAAGGGCTCTCAGCTCCGTCGAGGCGCCCTTCAGTTAGGTGTGTGTTCTGGTGAACATTCATATATATTTATTGGTTATAGCAGTTGAAAATATTTTCCTTTTTTTTTTTTTTCCTTTTTTTTGTATTATTTATCCCCCGCCCCCCCCCAGACCATGTATTTATATGAGCGAAAAGCAAGCAAATAGAAACGACAAAAATAAGAATCAAGCGGTACTTTTTTAGTATTTCCTTCCAAGAAAAAGCAGAAAAAAAGCAGAAAAAGAGCAAAAAACAACAACAAAAAAAAAATTAAAAAAAAAAAGACGGACATTGTGTTCCCCTTGTCATTGTACCACGAGCTCCTTTTAGTTATTGTAATTTAGGGAGAAGCAGTAGTTTTCTGTTCCCGCGGTACTTATGAATAATGTAATTAGTTCTTCTGGAGGCATGAGAGCAGAGCAGACCGGAATTGTTTCGTCCTGAATTAGAAGAATTTCATCGCGGCTCCCTCCCCTCCGCCCCTCCTCTCGCCGCTCTCCCTTTGTTCTTACAGTAGTTCTTTTCTTTCCTCCTGTCTGCCCAACAATTCCTCAATAAACTTTCTGCTCTCCGTTTTAGCTCGTCCTGTCCGTCCGGGTGTTTTTTGGAAAAAAAAAAAATTTTAAAAAAATTATTTCAAGGGGAAAAAATAAAATTTGTTGAAGGGAGACGGGGAGGAAAAGGAGAGGGATGGAGAGCGGAGTTGGTTTGGGGTGAAATCCTGGGAATTCGGGCCCACAAAGAGGGATCACGTGGAGCCAGGCCCGGGCTGCCATTGGAGAGGGAAGGAAAACAAAGGAAAAGGGATTAATCATGAAAAATAATAAATAAAAACAAGGAGAGGGGGGAAAAATAAATAAAAGACAGAAGAAAATGTAAAAATGGCCCGGAGTTTCCATCCGGGGCCCTGGGAAGTGACGAGGAATGAAATCCTTAATTTCTATGTTATTTAATTTAATATTAAATAATTCAATTTGGGCCAAAACGATTGAATTCTGGCGAAAACAAGGGAATTATTTCTGAAATAGGAAGGTGTGGCACCCACGTGCGCCAAGCAGCACCTCCCGGGCCCCCCAAATTTGGGCTAAAAGAGGGAAAAAATCCCCCAAAAAAGGTGAAAACGAAAGGGGAGAAGAGCCCCGGGCCGGCAGCGAAAGCAGGCGGGGAAGCCGTGAATAATTTGCTTTTTCTGCTCTAAAGCCCTAAGAAAACTCCCATTAAAGCAGCGAGGGGCAATAAAAGTTTTATGGGCTGGGAAGGCTGGAAAGGATGGGGTGAGGAGGAGGAGGAGGAGGAGGAAGGAGAGGGGGATTTTGGATTTTCACTGAGGCCACGAGAAAAGGATGGAAAAGCTGAAAAAGGTACCCAAAAAAAGGAAAAAAATTTAAAAAAATAAAGGGGGGGTTGGGGTGTAGAAGCAGCACGTGGGGTTTGTGTTTTGTACTTTATGTATTTTTTTGTATTTCTTATGTAGTTTACATAGTTTATATATTTATATATATAATATAATATGTATAATATGTTATATACATTATATATTATATATTATATATTATATATTATATATTATATATTATATATTATATATTACACATTTTATAGCCCATACCCTACATTTTATATAGTATATTTTTGTATGATACAGTTTATTTTAATTTTTTAATATTTTATATTCTATTTTTTACATTTTGTATTTTACGTCCAATACCCTGCATTTCCCACACCGCATTTTCTACCTCACACTTCTACATTTCAGATATTTCACATTTTATTCTTTTCATCCACCTGTGTGTACAGCCAGCGCAAATCCCCGAGGGATTAATAAAAACAAAGATTTGGTGGAGAAAAACTCTCATGAGAAACCACACCGAGCTCTGATCCCGCCTCACAAACCAAGTTCCAGGTTAATGATTAAAAATTAAAATTATAAATAATTATAAATTAAAGCTGGATCCAGAGCACCGGGACTGGAAGGAACAATTCCCCATCCCGGCCTGTGAAATATTTTTAATTCAAAAATAAATTTTAAAATTTATTTTTAATAATGCAATTATCAAATAATCGCCGGCTGGCCCGGGATCATCTCGCAGAACGTTTCTCTCTCCCCGCTCCCATTCCCGGATTTTCCCGGCGCCATGTTGAGCCAGGGATTCCCAGGAAATGGTTAAAATCCGGGAAAAAGGGAAAAAAAGCAATTCCGGGGCGCGCGCTGGGCCCTCCCTCCCTGGCGGGCTCCGGAATTCATCCCAGGATGCGAAACCTTTCCCTCACCGGGAGGTTTTTCCCCCTTTTGCCTCCGTGTGATGAGTGGGGGAAAAAAATCCCAATTTCCCAAGAGGTTTTTCCTTTTTTTTTTCCTTTCCCCTCTCTTTATTTTCCCCTTCTTTTCATTTTCTCCTCTTTTCATTTCCCCTCTTCTAATTTTCCCTCTTTTCATTCCCCCCTCTTCTAATTTTTCCACCTTTTCATTTTCTCCCCTTTTCATTTCCCCCCCTCTTTTCATTTTCCCATCTTTTAGTTTCTCCATATTTCCATTTTCTCCCCTTTTCATCCCCCCACTTTTCTTTTCTCCCCTTTTCCATTTCCCTCCCTCTTTTCCTTTTCCCATCTTTTCATTTTCTCCCCTTTTCATTTTCTCCATTTTCCATCCCCCCTTCCATTTCCCCTCTTTTCATTTCAATTTTCTCCCCCTTTTATTTTTCCCCCATTTTCATTCCCCTCCTCTTTTCATCCCCCCGCTTTTATTTTTTCCCTTTTTAAATTCCCCCCTCTTCTCATTTTTCCTTCTTTTCATTCCCCCCAATTTTCACTTTCCCCTCTTTTTCATTCCCCTTTATTTTCATTTTTTCTTTCCCCCTTTGCAGCTCCGAGTGCGAGCAAAAAGCCGAGACCACTTTTGGCAGCGGCTGGGAAGAATTTTCCATCCCAAATTCCTCCTGTCCACCCCATCCCTCAAACCCAGGAACCGCAAAACCCCAAACATCCCCTTCCAACCAGCCAGCAACGAGCAAAACCCGATTATTTTATTTTATTTTATTTTATTTTATTTTATTTTATTTTATTTTATTTTATTTTAAATCATTGATCTGAGACGAAACAGATTTGGGGTGGTTTTGGTACGCGGATCCACGAAACACTCGGGGAAATTTCGGGTTTGCGCTGGGTATTTTTTTAATTATTGTAATGATTTTCTTAACCCCCGCCGGCTGAAGGAGCGTTGGATTTATTCTGTTTTAGATTTATTCTGTTTCAGATTCACTCCCAGCGCTCCCCACCCACGCGGATGCTTCAAGTGACAAAAGTTTCCAGGGAACGGAGCCTCCCAGTCCCTCCCGGCCGCAAACTGGGACAACTGGAGCTCCAGCAAACCCCAAACTCCTTCTCCATCCCCTCCAGGCACATTTATTTCAATTCCTCTCTTTTTATTTTTAGTTTCCGCCCTTGAAACCCGCGGATTAAAGTTTGTAAATCAGCCCTGGGTTTAAAAACTCGGCGGTAAAAGCGGAATTTCTGCGCGGAGTGAGTCAGGGCGAGCTGTCAGGAGGCTTTGCAGTGGAAGATTGATGGTTTCTCTCCTCTTTTCGGGCTCTGTGGACCCGGGGCGCTTTAGAGAGGGGAAAGAAAGGAAGAAAAAAAAAAAAAAAACGGTTGGGAAATGACTTTTTCATTTTATTTATTTATTTTGTAAACTCTGGAAGTGGCGCCGCTTTATTGCAGAAGAAGGGGTGGGGAGGAAGAAATGCGATTTCAGAGATAGCCGTGACCTCAGAACGCGTTTGGCGCTTGAGCGAAGGGCAGAGGGTCCATTAAGCCTGGCCTGGGAAGGACCGGGATTAGGCCGCTCCTTAGGAGCCGTTTAAACCCGTAAATCGTCGGGTTTAACTAAACTCAGCTTAAAAAATCGCTCCGGTTCCTGAGGGTTCACAGCCAGGGCTGGGCTGGAGGCACCGGGAGCGGCGGGGCTGGAACGGGGCAGGAACGGGGCAAAAATGGGGCAGGAACGGGACTGGGAATGGGGCTGGAACGGATCGAAGACGGGGCAGGAACGGGGCTGGAACGGGGCAAGAACGGGGCTGGAACGGGGATGGAACGGGGCAGGAAATGGGGCTGGAACGGGGCAGGAACGGGGCAGAAGACGGAATGGACTGGAAGGGGAAGACGGGCAGGAACGGGGCAGGAAATGGGAGGAAGGAAAGTGGGGAAAAGTGGCAGGAAGGCAGAAGGAAGTGGCGGATGGAAGGGAGGAAGGAAGTGGGGAAATAACGGGAGGAAGGGGGATGGAAGGGAGGAAGGGGGAAGGAAGTGGCGGAATGGGAAGGAAGTGGCTGGAAAGGCAGAAGAGAAGGGCGGAATGGGGCAGGAAGGGCAGGAATGGGGAGGAATGGGGAGGAAGGGCAGGCGGGGGAGGAAGTGGCTGGAAAGGAAGAAGAAGGGGAGAAGGAAGGAATGGAGAAGGAAGGAAGAGGAGGAAGGGAAAGGAATGGGAGGAAGAAGGGGAGAAGTGGGAAGTGAGGAAGTGCAGGGAAAGGAAGTGGAGCGGAAGTGAAGGAAGGAAGGAGGAAGGAAGTGGAGGAAGGAGGAAGGAAGGGCGGAAGTGAAGGAAGGAAGGGGGAAGGAAGGAGGAAGGAAGGAAGGAAGGAAGGAAGGAAGGAAGGAAGGAAGGAAGGAAGGAAGGAAGGAAGGAAGGAAGGAAGGAAGGAAGGAAGGAAGGAAGGAAGGAAGGAAGGAAGGAAGGAAGGAAGGAAGGAAGGAGGAGGAAGAAGGAAGGAAGGAAGGGAGGAAGGAAAGGAAGGAAGGAGAAGGAGAGGAAGGAAGGAAAGGAGGAAGGAAGGAAGGAAGGAAGGGAAGGAAGGAAGGAAGGAAGGAAGGAGGAAGGGAAGGAAGGAGGGGAAGGAAGGAAGAGGAAGGAAGGAAGGAGGAAGGAAGGAAGGAAGGAAGGGAAGGAGAGGAGAAAAGGAAGGGAGGAGGGAAGGGAAGGAAGGAAGGGGGAAGGAGAAGGAAGGAAGGAAGGAAGGAAGGAAGGAAGGGAAGGAAGGAAGGGGAAGGAAGGAAGGAAGGAAGGAGGAAGGAAGGAAGGAAGGAAGGAAGGAAGGAAGGAAGGAAGGAAGGAAGGAAGGAAGGAAGGAAGGAAGGAAGGAAGGAAGGAAGGAAGGAAGGAAGGAAGGAAGGAAGGAAGGAAGGAAGGAAGGAAGGAAGGAAGGGAAAGGGAAGGAAGGAAGGAAGGAAGGAAGGAAGGAAGGAAGGAAGGAAGGAAGGAAGGAGAAGGAAGAGGAAGGAGAAGGAAGGAAGGAAGGAAGGAAGGAAGGAGAGGAAGGAAGGAAGGGAAGGAAGGAAGGAAGGAAGGAAGGAAGGAGGAAGGAAGGAAGAGGAAGGAAGGGAGGAAGGAAGGAAGGAAGGATCTCTTTGCCCACAGCCATGCAGCGATGTTAATTCTGGGGTGCTGCCCTTGGCTTTTCTGGTGCTCCCCTCTCTCTCTCGCTTTTTCCTCCCTTTTTATTTAATCAATTAAAGAAAATAACGCTTTCTGTTTGCCACCAGGCCCCTCCTGCCATTGGCCGGGGCCTCCCACGTGACGAGAATTGGCTGCAGTTTCGCCCCAGCCCCGAGTTTAGCAGAGCAGGGTCCCCTCCGCCCGTATTATCGGCAATATAACAATTATAAAAAGCGCCAGGACCGTCATCATCCCCGCCATCAAAACCCCGAGGCCCTCCGGTTTCTCTCCCTCTCCCCCTCCTCCTCCTCCTCCTCCTCCTCCCTCTCCCCCGCCTCCCTCCCGCTTTTTAAAGCCTGGAAAAGCCATGAATTTTGAATTTGAGAGGGAGATCGGGTTTATAAACAGCCAGCCTTCGCTCGCCGAGTGCCTGACGTCTCTGCCCGCTGTCCTGGAGACGTTTCAAACTTCATCAATCAAGGACTCGACGTTCATTCCTCCTCCTTTCGAGCCGAGCCGCCTGCAAAGCCGCGATGCCCGCTCGGGCAGGAGCCAGAGCCGAGCCCCGCACGGCCCGGCCCGGCCCGGCCCGGCCCAGCCCGGCCCGCGGGCAGCGCGGTTCCCCTGGATGAAGGAGAAGAAACCGTCCAAGAGGAGCGGCCACGCTGCGGCCGCTTCATCCCCGCCATCATCATCATCATCATCATCATCATCACCATCATCATCCTCGGAGCCGGCGCCCGCCGCGGGATCTCCGGCAGGTTCGTATGGCCGGGGGTGCGTCTGAGAATGGAAAATAACGGGGAAAAATTGGGAAAAAAAGGAAAAAAAATGGAAAAAAAATGGAAAAAAAATGGAAAAAAATGGGGAAAAAAAGGGGAAAAAATGGGGAAAAAAAGGGGAAAAAAATGGGAAAAAAATGGAAAAAAATGGGGAAAAATTGGAAAAAATTGAAAAAAGGGGGGAAAAAAAATGGGAAAAAAAAGGGGAAAAAAAAGGGGAAATGGCCAATTCTGCCCCAAAACAGCCCCAGCCCATCCCCCTGCCCTGGGATCGGGGAATTCGCGGAGCGAGGAACTCGGGGCGTTCTGCTCCCTCCTCCTCCTCCTCCTCCTCCTCCTGCCAATAAAAACAACGAATTTCTGCCGCTTCTGCCCAAGCCCCCAGCGAGGAGGGCCCGGCGGGGTTTCGGCTCCGTTTGTTCGGCTGAGCTGCGGGGTTTTACAGCCCACGGGGGGAAAAAAAGGGGAAAAAATCAAAAAAAAGGGAAAAGCAAAGACAACAAAACCCCAAAGATGCGCGGAGGCGGGAGGAAAATGGGTGGGGAGGTGAAGGAGCGAGGGCTGATCCTGCGAAATGGAATTATTACACCCCAAAACGCCCCCAGAAAAAGGAGCAGCCTCTCGCTGCTTTCCCTCCCTCGGGATGAAGCGCTGGAGGAACAATTCCAGGATTTCCAGGGCTCCGGTAAAACCGGGCAGGACACCGGAGCTCATTGGCTGGGGGAGAGTGGGATAATGAAACCAAAGTACCAAAGGGAAAAGGTAAAAAAAAAACAGAAAAAAAAACAATAAAAAACGGGAAAGAGGGAATGAAGAAATTTAGGAGAAATTTAGAAGAAAATTAGGCGAAATTGAGAAGAAATTGGGAAGAAATTGGGAAGAACTTGGGAAGAAATTGAGAAGAAATGCAGAAGAAATTTAGAAGGAGTTGAGAAGAAATTGAGAATTAATTTAGAAGAAATTGAGAAGAAATTGAGAAGAAATTTAGAAGAAATTTAGAAGAAATTTAGAAGAAATTTAGAAGAAATTTATGACATATTTAGAAGAAATTGAGAAGAAATTTATGACATATTTAGAAGAAATTGAGAAGACATTTAGAACATATTTAGGAGAAATGTAGGAATTCAGAAATATCCCACATTTTAGGGATTTAGAAGGAAGGCAGAAATTCTTTTCATGCACCAGGCAGCAGAGAGGGAAGGGCTCTAAAGGGAGAGACCAGGGAGCAAAATCCCTTTTTTCCCCCCGAGGCAGGGAGCTCCTCCGGAGCGGGAATGAACCAAAATCGCTGTGATTTTTCCCCGGCAGAGGCGGCGGGGCCGGCGGACAGCGGCGGCTCCAGGCGGCTCCGCACCGCCTACACCAACACGCAGCTGCTGGAGCTGGAGAAGGAATTCCACTTCAACCAATACCTGTGCCGGCCGCGCCGCGTGGAGATCGCGGCGCTGCTGCAGCTCAGCGAGCGCCAGGTCAAGGTGTGGTTCCAGAACCGCAGGATGAAGCACAAGCGGCAGACGCGGAGGCGCAGGGAGGAGCCCGCGGAGCAGCGCGGAGGGAGCGCGGAGCAGCGCGGGGCCGCGGCCGGCCGTGAATCCCCGGCGGAGCTCGGAGCTCTCTCGGCGGCGGCGGAGCCGGGCCTGGAGCTCGGCCCGGGGTTCCCGGGGGGTCCCGATGCTCTGCAGAGCCCCCTGCGCTTCTCCGAGGAGGAGCTGGAGCTGTTCAGCAGCGCGCTCTGCTCCATGGACCTGCACCAGCTGGACTTGCCCTGACCCCGAGCGGAGATCCCTGCGCTGCCCGGGGGGGGATTTGGGGTGATCGGGATGGGAGCGGCCGCTGGCAGCGCCCCCAAAGCTGCCCCGGGTGAGGGGAACCCCGAAATACGGCCCGAGAGGAGGGGGAACCAGAAATACGGCCTGAGAGGAGAGGGACCATCAAAATATGGCCTGAGAGGAGGGGGAACCCCAAAATACGGCCTGAGAGGAGAGGGAGCCCCAAAATACGGCCTGAGAGGAGGGGGAATCCAAAATACGGCCTGAGAGGAGGGGGAACCCCAAAATACGGCCTGAGAGGAGGGGGAATCAGAAATACGGCCTGAGAGGAGGGGGACCCCAAAATACGGCCTGAGAGGAGGGGGAACCCCGAAATACGGCCTGAGAGGAGAGGGACCCCGAAACCTGGACTGAGAGGAGGGCTAACAAAATACAGCCTGAAAGAAGGAGGAACCCGAAATACGGCCTGAAAGAAGGGGAATCAGAAATACGGCCTGAGAGAAGGGGGAAATCCCAAAAGCTGCCCTGAGAGGAGGCGAAACCCCAAAACATGGCCTGAAAGAAGGGGGAACCCTGAAATATGGCCTGAGAAAAGGGGAACCCCCAAAATCTGGCTTAAAGTAAGGAAAAACTCCCCCCAAAATCTGCCTTGAAAGAAGGGGAACACTCGAAATACGGCCTGAGAGAAGAGGAACCCCCAAAATGCGGCCTGAGAGAAGGAGAACCCTCAAAATCTGGCCTAAAAGAAGGGGAACCCTCAAAATCTGGCCTAAAAGAAGGGGATCCCCCAAAACATGGCCTAAAGGAAGGGAGAGCCCCAAAATATGGCCTGAGAAAAGGGGAAACCCTCAAAATCTGCCCTAAAATAAGGGGGGAAACACAAGTCTGGTGTAAAATAAGGGGAGCCCCCAAAATCTGGCCTAAAAGAAAGGGAATCCCCCCAAATCTGCCCCGAAAGAAGGGGAACCCTCAAAACCTGGCCTAAAAGAAGGAGAAAACACCAAATATGGCTGAAAATCAGGAGAACGCTCAAAATCTGGCCTAAATAAGGGGAACCCCCCAAAACCTGGCCTAAAACAAGGGGAAAACACCAAAATCTGGCCTAAAATAAGGGGAACCCACCTTAATCTGGTCTAGACTAAAGGGAACCCCCAAATTTGCCCTAAAAGAAGAGGAAAACACCAAATTTGGCCTAAAGGAAGAGGAAACCCCTCCAAAGAAGGGAACCCCCAAAATCTGCCCTAAAAGAAGGGAAACCCTCCCAAAATGTGCCCCAAAAGAAGAGGAACCCCCAAAATCTCCCTGGAGCCATTTCCCATCAGCGCCTCCTCCCACTTCCGTTGGAAGCTCCGCTCCACCCAAATCCTCCCTCCCAGATTTATTCCAGAAGGTGAAAGAGCGGCCCCAGTTTTGCTAAAATTCAGGTATTTCGTGATCCTTTAATTTATTTTTTCTCCCCCCTTATTTATTTCCAAGGAAGCAGCCGGTAGTTCTCACGCACGGGGGAGATTTCGGCCCCTGGAGAGAAAAAAAAATAAATTAAATTTATAAATCCTCCTCCCCCCCCCAGTGACTTTCTCAGGAATCAGAACGAGACTTTTAGATTTCGTAATAAAATAAAAAAAAAAAAATTAATTTAAAAAAAAATCAGGGGAATTTTCCTTCCTCTTTTTACGTTTTAGATGTAGATTATTTATTCAAATCCTTTCGTAGCAAAGGGCAAATTATTTATTGTATATTTTTTTCATAGAGTAAATAAACGTCTTTATAAAAGCGACAGAAGCGTGTTTGCTCTGGATTTCATTCCAAAAAAGCGATTTTTTTTTTTTTTTTGTTTTCCTCCATAAATCATTCAGCTTTTTCCCTGCTTTGTAACGAGGTTTAATCATCTCCTCGTGTGCCCTGAGAGGAGACAAAAGGAATCGCTCCCAAGCAACGATTCCAGAGGAAATATTCCCAGAGTTCTGGGTTCCTTATCCCCCAGCTCGGTGTTTGTTTGTTTGTTCATTTATTTATTTATTGTATTCAATCAATTTCTTAATTTTAACATTTCGGTGACCGGGAAAAATCCTCGAATTTAAAGGGAAAAATGAAAATAAATTGGAAATAAAAGGGGATAAAGGGATGGGAAAGCAACACAAAGGCAGCGCGGAGCCCACGCGAATTCCGGGGCCATTCCCGGCCTCCCACATCCCAATCCCGCCCTTCATCCCCATCCTCCTCCTCCTCCTCCTTTCTCTCAGAATCCACCGCAGTTTGAAACGTCCGGAGCTGCAAAAAAAAAAAAAAAAATTAGGGAAAAAAAAAGGGAGGATTTTGGGTAAAAGCTCAAAAATAAATCCACGCGTCGGGGTGACGAAATGAACCAAATGAACGCGAGAGAAGGAGGGGTAAGGGACGGGCCTGGGGGGGTTTCTTTATTCCTGATCCTTTTTCCAACCCCAAACCCCAAAAACCCCTTTTTTCCTCCTCATTTTTCCAACCCCAAACCCCCTTTCTCCTCCCTTTTCCAACCCCAAAACCCCCAAACCCCCTCTTATTCCACCTCTCTTTTCCAGCCCCAAATACTCTTTTATCTCTCCTTTTTGGCAATCCCAAATCCCCTTTTATTCCTCCTCCCTTTTCCAACCCCAAAACCCCAAAAACCCCTTTATTCCTCCTCATTTTTCCAACCCCAAAACCCCCAAATCCTTTAATTCTTCTTCTCTTTTCCAACCTCAAAAACCCCAAAACCCCCAAACCCCCATTTTTATTCCTCGTCCCTTTTCCAACCCCAAATCCCCTTTTGTTCCTCCCCTCTTTTCCAGTCCCAAACCCCCCAAAATCCCCTTTATTCCTCCTTTCTTTTCCAGTCCCAAAACCCCCAAAATCCCCTTTATTCCTTGTCCCTTTTCCCACCCCACAGACCCCAAACCCCCCTTTATTCCTCCCCTCTTTTCCAACTCCAAAACCCCCAAATCCCCTTTTATTTCTCGTCCCTTTTCCAACCCCAAAACCCCCAAACCCCCTTTTATTTCTCCCCTCTTTTCCAACCCCAAAACCCCCAAAATCCCCTTTTATTTCTCGTCCCTTTTCCAACCCCAAAACCCCCAAACCCCCTTTTATTTCTCCCCTCTTTTCCAACCCCAAACCCTCAAAATCCCCTTTTTTATTCTTTCCCTCTTTTCCCACCCCAAAATCCCCAAACCCCCCCGGACCCTCCATCTCATTCGGGATTTCTCGGATCCCTCTCAAATCTTCCTCCCTTCGTGGGATTTTCACCCCAAAACTCCTCCCAGGGCGGGTCTGGGGGAGGTTTCTGGGTGTTCCACCACAAAGAAATCACCCCAAGAAGTTTTTGGGGTTTCCCAAATTTTGGGAGGCCTCCAGGGGGGGTTTGAGCCAGATGGGATGGGAAATGTGGGGTGGGGGCGACCCTAAAACTGAGCGGAGCAGCCCAAACGCGCCCCCAGCCCCTTTTTCTTTGGGGTGAAGCAAACCCAGATGGCCCGTTTGGCTTTTGGGGTGAATTTTTGGGGTGAATTTGGTGTTTTCAGTGCCTGGGTGGGGTCACCCCCGCTCTCCAGGGAACGTTGGAAATTTGGGATTTTTTTATTTGGGGTAAAAAATCAGCAGAGCCGGGCTGGGTTCACACTCCGGGCTGTGAAAAATAAACAAATAAATAGAAGTGAACTAAAAGAAGGCTATTTTTCCTTAAAAGAAAAATAAATAAAAGTCAACTAAAAGAAGGCTATTTTTCCTTAAATGAAAAACAAATAAAAGTGAACTAAAAGAAGGCAAAGGCCCGGCAGGTGCTCGGGTTTTGCTGCCGACCATCTCGAACAAAGAGGGGGCGCCGCGATTTTGGGGCCCCCTTTGGGTTCCGAACCATCATCCCCCAAATCTCCTTTCATGGAACGGACCCGGCAATCCCAAACCTCGCTGCTCCCCGCGTTTATCGGGACCCAAAACCCACGCCGGCCGTGAAAATTTGAATATTTGAATATTTAAATATTTAAATTTCCCAACCCCCTTTCGGCGGGGAAAAGGCAGCGCTGGGGCCGAGCTCAGCCCCCGGCGCCCCCTGCCCCTCTCCCAGGGCCTTCCCCCCGATCTGGGGGTCCCCGAGCCCCGATTTGGGGCGCAGCGGAGCCCCCCAGATTCATTATTCATTAATTTGGGGTTTATTTATCAGCTGCGGAGCGCTCGGAGCTGCCAGACGGAGCCATCAAAGCGCCATTTGCTGAGCGCTTCCTTCCCGCCTTCCTCCTCCTCCTCCTCCTCCTCTCCGGCCCCAGCAGGGGAAGCTCAGCCTTGCCCGGGTTGGTTTTGGGGTCTGCGCATCCTTTTGGCCTGTATCCAGATAAAAAATGAGGAAAAAAAATCCAAAAAGAGGCGGATTTCTACATTGAGATGATATTTTCCATACTGAGATGCCCTTCGGCCTAAAAATGAGGGGAAATGCCCCCAAACCGGCGGATTTCCACATTGAGATGCTCTTCGACCTAAAAAATGAGGGGAAATATCCCAAACGGATGGATTTCCACATTTAGATGCGCTTCGGCCTAAAATTAAGGGGAAATGTCCCCAAACCAGAGGATTTCCACATTTAGGTGCTCCTCAGTCTGAAAAATTGAGGGGAAATGTCCCCAAACCAGAGGATTTCCACATTGAGGTGGTCTCCGGTATAAAATTGAGGGGAAATGTCCCAAACGGGCGGATTTCCACATTCCCACGCCCTTTTCCCGTGGGGAAGGGAGGAGGGGAAGGGCGAGGCCGAGGGAGGGGTCAGGAAGGAAAGGGACCCCAAAACCCCCCAAATTAAACCCAGAGTTCTTATCACTACAAATGATAAAGTTCTTATCACTACAAATCCCTAATGAGGGTGGGAAAAGGGGTCCCAACCCCCCCAAATTAAACACAGAGTTCTTATTGATAAAAATCCCTAATGAGGGCGGGGAAAAGGGACCCCAAACCCCCTCCCAGATTAAACCTCGAGATCTCATTGATAAAAATCCTTAATGAGGGTGGGAAAAGGGGTCCCTAAACCCCCCAGATTAAACCATGAGTTCTTATCAGTAAAAATCTCTAATGAGGGTGGGAAAAGGGGTCCCAAACCCCCTCCCCAAATTAAACCCCGAGTTATTCTCGCTACAAATCCCCGATGAGGATGGGGAAAGAGACCCCAAAACTCCCCCATATTAAACCCTGAGTTCTTATTGATCCCCAGCCCAAATGGGGGAAGGAAAAGGGACCCCAAGCCCCCTCCCCAGATCAAACCCCGAGTTCTTATCGATACCAATCCCCAGTGAGGGTGGGGAAAGGGGTCCCAAACCCCCCTCAAATCAAACCCTGAGCCCTCATCGATCCCGATCTCTAATGGGGGTGGGAAGAGAGATCCCAAACCCCCTCCCCACATTAAACCCTGAGTTCTTATTGATAAAAATCCCTAATGAGGGTGGGAAAAGTGACCCCAAACCCCCTCCCCTGATAAAACCCCGAGCCCCCACCGATCCCGATCCCTAACTAGGGTGGGAGAAGGGACCTCAAATCCCCCCAGATTGAACCGTGAGCCTTCATCACTACAAATCCCTGATGAGGGTGGGAAAAGAGACCCCAAAATACCCCCTCAAATTAAACCCCGAGTTCTTATTGATACCATTCCCCAGTGAGGTTGGGAAAGGGACCCCAAAATCCCCCACATCAAACCCCGAGCCCCATCGATCCCGGTCCCTAATGGGGGAAGGAAAAGGGGTCCCAAGGCACCCCAGATTAAACCCCAAGTCCTCATTGATCCCAATCCCTTAATGAGGGTGTGAAAAGGGACCCCAAACCCCCCACATCAAACCCCGAGTCCTCATTGATCCCGGTCCCAAATGGGGGAAGGAAAAGGGGTCCCACACCCCCCAGATCAAACCCCGAGTTCTTATCGATCCCGATCCCTAATGGGGGTGGGAAAGGCGTCCGAAATCCCTCAGATCAAACCCCGAGCCCTCATCAATGCAATCCCCAGTGAGGGTGGGAAGAGGGACCCCAAAGCCCCCCAGTTCAAACCCCGAGCCCCATTGATCCCAGTCCCAAATAGGGGAAGGAAAAGGGGTCCCACACCCCCAGATCAAACCCCGAGCCCTCATCAATGCAATCCCCAGTGAGGGTGGGAAGAGGGACCCCAAAGCCCCTCAGATCAAACCCCGAGCCCATTGATCCCGATCCCAAATGGGGGAAGGAAAAGGGGTCCCACACCCCCCAGATCAAACCCCGAGCCCCACCGATCCCGATCCCTAATGGGGGAAGGAAAAGGGACCCCAAACCCCCCAGATCAAACCCCGAGCCCATTGATCCCAGTCCCAAATAGGGGAAGGAAAAGGGGTCCCACACCCCCCAGATCAAACCCCGAGTCCCATCGATCCCGATCCCTAATGGGGGTGGGAAAAGTGACCCCAAATCCCTTCCCAGATCAAACCCCGAGCCCCATCGATCCCGATCCCTAATGGGGGTGGGAAAAGTGACCCCACACCCCCCAGATCAAACCCCGAGCCCCACCGATCCCGATCCCTAATGGGGGTGGGAAAAGTGACCCCAAACCCCCAGATCAAACCCCGAGCCCCATTGATCCCGATCCCTAATGGGGGAAGGAAAAGGGACCCCAAACCCCCCAGATCAAACCCCGAGCCCCACCGATCCCGATCCCTAATGGGGGTGGGAAAAGTGACCCCAAAGCCCCTCAGACCAATCCCCACCCCACAGACCCTCCCCGCCCGCAGCCCCGCGGTTTCCATCATCCCCCCGAGCAGCAGGGCCCTCCTTATCCGTCCTAATTAGCGGCACTGGAGCAGAGGAGGGGGGAACACTCAATAAAATCTGAATTATTGAGCGAGGTTCTGCCGCTCCTCTCCTTCCCTCCTCCGAAATGTCAAACAAACGGCGGGCGGGAATTTGCGGCCCGGGCCCTTCTGTTCCGCGCAACTGGAGGGCATTAATTAAGCGAATTAAGCGCATCGAGCATATTCAGGCCCTTGATTGTTGGCAAAACACGGCGATTGCCTGGCGGTAATTAAGCGGCGGATATGCAAATGAGCGGCGCGCTGGGGAAATGTTGGTTTGGGGAGGGGGAGGTGGTTGTGAGGGGCTCCTGAAGCTCTGGAGATGTGGGATCAATGGGAATCCTCCCTGGAAGCTCTGGAGATGTGGGATCAGCCCTGGAATCCTCCTTGGAAAGTCCTGGAATCCTCCCTGGAAGCTCTGGAGATGTGGGATCAGTGCTGGGAATCCTCCTTGGAAAGTCCTGAAATCCTCCCTGGAAGCTCTGGAGATGTGGGATCAATGGGAATCCTCTCTGGAAAGTTCTGGAATCCTCCCTGGAAGCTCCGGAGATGTGGGATCAACCCTGGAATCCTCCCTGGAAGCTCTGGAGATGTGGGATCAGCCCTGGAATCCTCCTTGGAAAGTCCTGGAATCCTCCCTGGAAGCTCTGGAGATGTGGGATCAGCCCTGGAATCCTCCCTGGAAGCTCCGGAGATGTGGGATCAATGGGAATCCTCCTTGGAAGCTCTGGAGATGTGGGATCAATGGGAATCCTCTCTGGAAAGTTCTGGAGTCCTCCCTGGAAGCTCTGGAGATGTGGGATCAGCCCTGGAATCCTCCCTGGAAGCTCTGGAGATGTGGGATCAATGGGAATCCTCCCTGGAAGCTCTGGAGATGTGGGATCAACCCTGGAATCCTCCCTGGAAGCTCTGGAGATGTGGGATCAGCCCTGGAATCCTCCTTGGAAAGTCCTGGAATCCTCCCTGGAAGCTCTGGAGATGTGGGATCAATGGGAATCCTCTCTGGAAAGTTCTGGAGTCCTCCCTGGAAGCTCTGGAGATGTGGGATCAATCCTGGAATCCTCTCCTGAAGCTCTGGAGATGTGGGATCAACCCTGGAATCCTCCCTGGAAGCTCTGGAGATGTGGGATCAATGGGAATCCAGGAATTGGGAATTCCTTGGAATGGGGCCTGGCAGGGGCAGTTCCCTTTTTCCTGGGAATTCTGCAGGTTTTGGGGGATTTGGGGGAATTTCTCTTTTTTTTTTTTTTCTCTTTCATTTCCCTCTGCATTTCCCCATTTCCCTCTCACCCATTTCCAGTTTTTCACCCAAAGCTGCTCCAGCCCCAAAGGGAGGAGCCGGGAGAGGGAACCTTGTCCCGGAACCTCCCGGGTTTATCCCGGTTCGATTCCCTCGCTGGGAGCTGAAATCCGGGGGGAAAATGGGGAAAAAAAAGGGCGGGTTTGGGTCTCCTGATCCCGATATTGATAAACCCAAGCTGCCGATATCGGTCATTGATCCACGGGCTTTGCGGGCAGGGCCTGGATTTGGGATCTAAGTGAAACCCCAGGGATTTTGGATCTGAGGGAATCCCCAGGGATTTGGGATCTGAATTATCCCCCAGGGATTTGGGATCTGAGGGAATCCAGAGGGATTTGGGATCTCAGGGAATCTGGAGGGATTTGGGACCCCAAATAGATTTGGGACCCCAGATAGATTTGGGGTCTGAATGAACCCCAAGGGATTCGGGATCTGCGGGAATCTGGAGGGATTTGGGATCTCAGGGAATCTCCAGGGAAACTCTCAAGGGATTTGGGATTTCAGGGAATCCAGAGGGATTTGGGACTCCCAGATAGATTTGGGGTCTGAATGAACCCCAAGGGATTCGGGATCTGAGATCTGAGTGAACCTCCAAGGATTTGGGATCTGAGGGAACCCAGAGGGATTTGGGACCCTCAGATAGCTTTGGGATCTCAGGAAATCTGGAGGGATTTGGGACCCCCAGTTAGATTTGGGGTCTGAATGAACCCCCAGGGATTTGGGATCTGAGGGAATCCAGAGGGAATTGGAATCTGAGGGAATCTGGAGAGATTTGGGATCTCAGGGAACCCCCAGGGATTTGGGATCTGGGGGAATCCTGAGGGATTTGGGACCCCCAGATAGATTTGGGGTCTGAATGAACCCCAAGGGATTTGGGATCTGAGGGAATCTCCAAGGAAACTCTCAAGGGATTTGGGATTTGAGGAAATCCAGAGGATTTGGGACTCCCATTTAGATTTGGGATCTGAATGAACCCCAAGGGATTTGGGATCTCAGGGAACCCCAGGGATTGGGGATCTGAAGGGATCCTGAGGGATTTGGGACCCCCAGTTAGATTTGGGATCTGAGGGAACCCCGAGGGATTTGGGATCCCCAGATAGATTTGAGGTCTGAGTGAACCCCAAAGGAATTTGGGATCTCAGGGGATCCTGAGGGATTTGGGTCCCCCAGATAGATTTGGGGTCTGAACGAACCCCCCGGTATTTGTGATCTAAGGCGATCCCAAGGGATTTGGGATCTGAGTGAAACTCAAGGGATTTGGGATCTCAGGGAATCCCCAGGGATTTGGGGTCTGAGTGAACTCCCAGGAATTTGGGATCTCAGGGAATCCAGAGGGATTTGGGACCCCCAGTTAGATTTGGGATCTGAGGGAATCCAGAGGGATTTGGGATTTCAGGGGATCCCCAGGGATTTGGGATCTGAGGAAATCCAGAGGGATTTGGGATTTGAAGGAATCCCAAAGGATTTGGGATCCCCAGACAGATTTGGGATCTGAGTGAACCCCAAAGGAATTTGGGGTCTGAGTGAAACCCAGGGAATTTGGGATCTCAGGGAATCCAGAGGGATTTGGGACCCCCAGACAGATTTGGGATCTGAGACGATCCCCAGGAATTTGGGATTTGAGGGAACCCCCCGGGATTCGGGACCCCCCAAATCCCTGTCCCAGGGCAGCGGCTCCAGACCCCGCCTCTCCGCTCCGGCGCACTAATGAATATGCAAATGACCCTAATTAATGAGGCCAGGCGTGGTCCGGCCCATGGAGAAGCCGCTGGGGTTCCCAGGGGAGCAGAGCAGGATCCCCGAGCCGGGGAGTGGAACCTGACCCTAAAATAATCCCATTTTATCCCAATTATCTGGGCTTTTTTTCCTTTTTTTCCCCCCTATTTTATCTGAATAATCCGGGCTTTTCCCCCGGTTTTTTCCCCCTCCTATTTTATCTGAATTTTCTGTAGATTTTTCCTTTTATTTTATTCTCTTAAATGTTATTTTCTCTGAATTATCTGTTTTGGGTTTTTTTCCCCGTTGTGTTTTTATTTTCTATTTTATTTGAATTTTCTGCCTTTTTTCCCGTGGATGACCCGATGTCTGTAACTCATTAAATCCCCTCTTTTCTCTCCTGTCCCATCCGACCTTTCCATCCACCAAAAAAATAAAAATTCGGGTTTTTCACCTCAGCTCTAATTGAGGCTTCCCTAAAATGTTACACTTGACCTCCAAAAAGTTGTATTTAACCCCAAAAAAGTTGTTTTAAACACCCAAATTCCCGAAGTGATCCCAGCCCTAAACCCCAGCCCCACGGCCCGTCCCCATTTCAGGCTGAATTTTGCACAATTTCGCCAATTCCGACTCCAATTTTGAGTCCCCTGTGCCATCCACCAAAACAAACAAACAAACAAAAAATAAAATCGGATTTTTCACCTCAGCTCTAATTTAGGTTTGGCTTAGAGGAAAAGTTGAATAAAATCGCGATTTTTGGTGATTTTAATTTAAAATAATCCCTTTGATGCAGCAGCGGTGGGAACCCACCAGAAACCACAAACCCACCGGCTCCAGGCCGGAATAAACATCTGCATTTTCTCTTTTTATTTTTTTCGTTTTACGGCCGTAAATCACCCGTTTGAACCCGAACGCAACGAAATATCAAAGGAATCGAATTAGAAATCGATTTTCGCTGCCAGGGGAATGACGGGAGCGCCGCTTGGAGTTATGCAAAGAAGGCAGGAGAGAGTTCTGAAGACCGTTTATATTTAAAATATTCTCATTTTGGGGCCTCTCATCCCCAGGCAAAGCGGGACTAAATGAATAAACAAGCGCGGGAATGGAAACTTTAATTTTTTTAACGGAAGAAGGGGAGCTGGAAGAGGCTAAAAAATCAAATTTTGGGCTTGAAAAGAGGGACGGATATCGATGCCAGGGTGGAATTTCGCACCAAATGTTCCCTTTAACGTGTGGGATGAACGAAAATGGATTTTCGCGGCCGGGTTTGGCTCTCGGGGTGAACTTTTGGCCCGGGCAGAGGCAGCGGAGCCGCGGCCGGAGCGTGGCCGGGCCGTAAATCCCTGACAGGAACAAATGGCCGTGGGCGTCCGCCCTTGTCCCCCCGGGCCGAACAAGCAAACAAACGCGTCCCGGCCCTGCTCCCATTCTGCGGGCCCGGCCTGGAGGCAGGCTCTGCCCTCCTCCTCCTCCTCCTCCTCCTCCTCCTCAGCCGGGGACGGCAGCGCCCAGCAAAGCGGGGCTGGGGGACCCGGAGGGGCTGGGGACGCCTGGAAATGGGTTTGGGAGGGAGTGTGTGGTACAGAAATCCCTAAAAATGGGTTTGGGAGGGAGTGGGTGGTACAGAAATCCCTAAAATGGGTTTGGGAGGGAGTGGGTGGTGTGTGAATCCCTAAAATGGGTTTGGGAGGGAGTGTGCGGTACAGAAATCCCTAAAAATGGGTTTGGGAGGGAGTGTGCAGTACAAGAACCCCTAAAACCGGGTTTGGGACAGAGTGTGCGGTGCGTGAGCCACTAAAATGGGTTTGGAGGGTGTGGGTGTCGTGAATCCCTAAAATGGGTTTGGGAGGGAGTGTGCGGTGTGTGAATCCCTAAAATGGGTTTGGGAGGGAGTGTGTGGTACAGAAATCCCTAAAAATGGGTTTGGGAGGGAGTGTGAGGTGCGTGAGCCACTAAAATGGGTTTGGGAGGGAGTGTGGGGTGCGTGAATCCCTAAAATGGGTTTGGGAGGGAGTGTGCGGTGTGTGAGCCCCTAAAATGGGTTTGGGAGGGAGTGTGAAGTGCGTGAGTCCCTAAAAATGAGTTTGGGAGGGATTGTGCAGCACAGGAATCCCTAAAACCGTGTTTGTTCGGGGACTGAGCAGCGCATGAAGCCCCAAACCCAGGTTTGGTAGGGAGTGTGCAGTACAAGAACTCCTAAACCTGGTTTTGGTAAGGAGTGTGTGTTTTGTGAGCCCCTAAAAACCGGATTTATTCAGGAATGTGTGATGTGTGAACCCCTAAAAACCAAATTCCCGAATTCCCGGTTTTAGTAGGGACTGTGCAGTACATCAAACCCTAAAACCCCGGTTTAGTCAGGAATTTGTGGTGTGTGAGACCCTAAAAATCAGTTTGAGAAGGGAGTGTGCAGTATATGTACCCCTAAACCCGGTTTTGGTGGGGAGTGTGCAGAGCGTGAGCCCCTAAAACCCAAATTCCCGAAGTGAATTCCCTGTTTTAGCAGGGAATGTGCAATACCTGAGCCCCCAGACCCGGTTTTAGCAGGGAATGTGCAGTGCCTGAGCCCCCAGACCCGGTTTTAGCAGGGAATGTGCAATACCGAGCCCCCAGACCCGGTTTTAGCAGGGAATGTGCGATACCGAGCCCCCAGACCCGGTTTTAGCAGGGAATGTGCAATACCGAGCCCCCAGACCCGGTTTTAGCAGGGAATGTGCGATACCGAGCCCCCAGACCCGGTTTTAGCCGGGAATGTGCAATACCGAGCCCCCAGAACCCGGTTTTAGCAGGGAATGTGCGATACCGAGCCCCCAGACCCGGTTTTAGCAGGGAATGTGCGATACTGAGCCCCAGACCCGGTTTTAGCCGGAATGTGCAACACTGAGCCCCAGACCCGTTTTAGCAGGGAATGTTCAATACTGAGCCCCCAGACCCGGTTTTAGCAGGGAATGTGCAGTGGTGAGCCCCCAGACCCGGTTTTAGCCGGGAATGTGCGATACCGAGCCCCCAGACCCGGTTTTAGGAGGGAATGGGCAATACTGAGCCCCCAGACCCGGTTTTAGCAGGGAATGTTCAATACTGAGCCCCCAGACCCGGTTTTAGCCGGGAATGTGCAATACTGAGCCCCCAGACCCGGTTTTAGCAGGGAATGTGCAATACTGAGCCCCCAGACCCGGTTTTAGCGGGAATGTTCAATACTGAGCCCCCAGACCCGGTTTTAGCCGGGAATGTGCGATACCGAGCCCCCAGACCCGGTTTTAGCAGGGAATGTGCGATACCGAGCCCCCAGACCCGGTTTTAGCAGGGAATGTGCAATACCGAGCCCCCAGACCCGGTTTTAGCAGGGAATGTGCAATACCGAGCCCCCAGACCCGGTTTTAGCGCACGGACGGACGGGAAGGTCCCAGGTGGGACCGGCCGGGCTCGGTTTCGGTTCCCATCCCGGAATTGCCCGGGCCTGGCGCGGCTCCAGCCGAGGCCGCTCTGCCCTCGCTAACTTTATTTGGCCTCTCATTAGAATGTTGATTTAATTAGGGCGCTTTTACCGCGCACAAAGCCCAGATTAAAGCGAAAACCGAGCGGGATTTTTCCTGGGCAGCTTTGAGCATCCCGGAAAAGGCCGGGGCGCTTTGGGGGGAAAAGTTCCCAAACGAATCAAAGCGCACCCGAGCATCCTTTTGTGCTCACACCTCCCCATCATCCCCTCGCCCCCTTTCCTTCCCCTCACACCGAGCCGGCATCGGGGGGAAAAAACCTTTTAAAGTCACAACTCGCGCCTGAAGCCGCTGCCCGCATCACCCGGGGCCCTTTTTAGCACTTAAAAACCACTCGCGGGTCAGCGCGATCCTTCCCCCCCCCCGCGCCCCGCTCTCTTTTAAAGTCTTTGAGGAGAAGGTTTTGACGCGTCCGTGTTGTTATCAGATTGATGGGCCGGGTTTGATTGAAGCCCCTTTGTCATGCAAATGTCAGGCCCGTGATGGATGAGCGCGGAGCCGGCCGCCAACTTCGCTCATTGGGCTGGGCCCGCTCCGCCCGCGGGGTCCCCCCCGGCCGGGCCGCGCTTCCGCGGGGTCCCCCCATGCCCGGCAGGAAGTTTCCCAGCTTTGACAGACGGCCCAAAGGTTGGAGGGCAGGCGGCGTGGCCCCCCAAAACGGGCTGACCCTCCTCCATCACTGGCAGATGGACAATACCGCCATGAACTCCTTCGTGGAGTTCGCAATTTGTAACCGCGGCAGCGCCGCCGCCTTCCCCGAGCCCTGCCCGTCCTTCCCGCCGTGCTCAGGTAGCCCCGCTCCGAGCTCCGAGGGTCCCTTCGGCCCGCCGGGCCCCGCCGGGCATCTCCCCCAGCCCGGCTTCCACCCTGCTTCCTCCTCCTCCTCCTCCTCGTCCTCCTCCCGCTTCCCCGGCCCCGCGTACCCGGCCCAGGCTTACCCGCAGCTCTACCTGGGCCAGCACGACTCGGACGGGATTTTCTTCCCGGGGCCCTCGGGCTACGGCTCGGGCTCGCTGCCCGAGGGGTTCTGCGGGGCCGCGGGGCCGTTCCAGCCCGGCCTGGGCCCGGAGCCGCCCGCGGGCCCCGCGTACCTGCCCGGCCTCTACGGGGACCTCTCGGGGGCTCTGCTGGAGGAGCCGGAGCTGCCGGGGAACCCCGAGCCCGGCGCCAGGGCCGGGGCAGCGCAGACCTTCGAGTGGATGAGGGTGAAGAGGAATCCCCCAAAAACAGGTGAGTGTGGGGCGCGGGGCCGGGCAGGGCTGGGTTCCCCAAGGTTTGGGGGCGTCCTCCAGTGGGGCACGGGCTTGGGTTGGGTTGGGTTTTGGGGGTTGGGTTTGGTTTTTTTGGGGTTTGGTTGGGTTTTGGGGTGGTTTTTTGGTGTTTGGGTTGGGTTTGGTTGGGTTTTGGGGGTTGGGTTTGGTTTTTTTGGGGTTTGGTTGGGTTTTGGGGTGGTTTTTTGGTGTTTGGGTTGGGTTTGGTTGGGTTTTGGGGGTTTGGTTTCATTTTTTGGGGGTTTGGTTGGGTTTTGGGGTGGTTTTTTGGTGTTTGGGTTGGGTTTGGTTGGGTTTTGGGTGGTTTGGTTGGGTTTTGGGGGGTTTTGAGGGTTTAGTTGAGTTTTGAGGTGGTTTTTTGGTGTTTGGGTTGGGTTTGGTTGGGTTTTTGGGGTTTAGGTTTGGTTTGGGGTGTTTAGTTGAGTTTTGAGGTGTTTTGTTGGTCTTTGGGTTGGGTTTGGTTGGGTGTTAGGCGTTTGGGGGATTTGGTTTGGTTTTGGGGTGGTTCTTTGGTGTTTGGGTTGGGTTTGGTTGGGTTTTGGAGTCCTTTTTATTGGGGTTTGTGGTGGGGTTTTTTTGGCCTTTGGGTTTGGGTTTGATTTGGGGTTTGGGGCCTTTTTCTGAACCCCCACCCGGAGATTTCCCATCGCATCCCACGGAGCTCCCCGAGCTCGCCCTCCCGCAGGCCCGGGGCTGATTCGAGCCCCGCTCGGAGCAGGAAACGCTCGGCGCTTCCTCGGCCGTGCCTTCCATCCCCTCCTCCATTGTTCCACTTCCTTCCTCGCCACCTTCCCTTAAACCCCGGCCTTCCTCCTCCTCCTCCTCCTCCCCCGCCATCATCACCCTCCTCCTCCTCCTCCCCTTCCAGCCCTTCCCGCGGGGTCCGGGGATGGATCCCGGGGGAAAAACCCAGGGGAAAAAATCCAGGGCAGAAACCGAGGGGAAAAATCCAGGGGATGGATCCCAGGGGAAAAATCGAGGGGAAAAACCCAGGGGAATAATCCAGGGGAAAAACCGAGGGGAAAAATCCAGGGGATGAATCCCAGGGGAAAAATCCAGGGGATGGATCCCAGGGGAAAAATCAGGGGAAAAACCAGGGAAAATCCAGGGGATAGATCCCAGGGGAATAATCCAGGGGAAAAATCCAGGGGATGGATCTCGGGGGAAAAATCCAGGGGAAAAACCCAGGGGAATAATCCAGGGGATGGATCCCAGGGGAAAAACCGAGGGGAAAAATCCAGGGGATGGATCCCAGGGGAAAAATCCAGGGGAAAAACCGAGGGGAAAAATCCAGGGGATGGATCCCAGGGGAAAAATCCAGGGGAAAAATCAGGGGAAAACCCCAGGGAATGGATCCTGGAGGAAAACCCAAGGAATGGATACCGGGGAAAAAAAAACCAGGGAACGGATCCCAGAGGGAAAACTCAGGGGATGGATCCTGGGTGGAAAATCCAGGAGATGAATCCCGGGGGAAAACCCAGGGGAAAAACCCAAGGGGAAAATCCAGAGGATGGATCTCGGGGGAAAAATCCAGGGAAAACCCAAGGGCGAAATCCAGAGGATGGATCCCAGGGGAAAATCCATGGGATGGATCCCGGGGGAAAATCCAGGGATCCCAGGGGGAAAATTCATGGGATGGATCCCGGGGGGAAAATCCATGGGATGGATCCCAGGAGAAAACCCAGGGGACGGATCCCGGGAGGATACGAACAGGGAATGGATCCCAGGAAAAGCCAAGCCGGGAGGATGAGGGAATGGATGTCCGGATGGATCTCCGGACTGATCTCCGGGAAAAGCCGAGCCCGGAGCCCCGAGCCGGGGAGGAGAAGGGGACAGGACCCCCCTCACCGAGGGGATCCCTCCGGCCCCTCCTGCCCTGGTGGTTTTTGGGTTTTTTTCCAGGCAAAACGTCGGAGCTGGGGCTGCTGGGGCCGCCCAACGCCATCCGCACCAACTTCAGCACCAAGCAGCTGACGGAGCTGGAGAAGGAGTTCCACTTCAACAAGTACCTGACGCGGGCCCGCCGGGTGGAGATCGCGGCCACCCTGGAGCTCAACGAGACGCAGGTGAAGATCTGGTTCCAGAACCGGAGGATGAAGCAGAAGAAGAGGGAGAAGGAAGGGCTGGCCCCGGCCGCGGCCCGCAGGGCGCCCAAGGACGAGGGCTCGGATCAATCCTCGCCCGAGGCCTCGCCCAGCTCCGGCTCCTCCTGAGACCCCCGAGCCCCCCAGGACCCTCGGGGCTGTCCCCGAGCCCCCCAGGACCCTCGGGGCCGTCCCCACGCGTGTCTCTCCTTATTTATGGCCCCTCTGCAGGCGCTGCGCTCCCAAGGAGCCGCGGCCGGAGCGATTCCCGAATTTCCGAGTCTCAGGGACTTCTCTGCCTTTCCCCCTTCCCCTTTAGGAACTGCACTTTCAACTCCAGGAAAAACAACAAAAAACTTTAATTCAGTTCGCTCCCCTTTGGAAAAACGAGCGCAACGGTTTTTGTTTCCTCTGCCCACCCCCTGCCCGATGCGTTTTTGCTCTTTGTGAGAATGTAAAAAACACGGGAAAAAAAGTTTCGGGCGTTTTCCCCTTTCCTTTCCCTTTTATTTCCTGATTGTAGAGCTTGAAACGAAACTCGGGGCGCCCAAGACGCTCGAGGCCTCTGCAAAGACCCAAACCCTCAGGAAAGAAAGAAAAAAAAAAGACAAAAAAAAAAGAGAAAAAGCGCAATTTCCCGCTCCCGTTTTGCACTATTTCTGCTGTATACAGGGTTTTATTTCCACGCGATTTTTGCTGCTGCGGGCGGAGGAGGGGACGGGGCTCGGTTACCGAGGGAAGGAGCCCGGGCAGCCCCGGAGCCCGCAGCGCCTTCCCCGGGCTCATCGGGGCCAGATAAACCCGGGATTAACCCGCGGCCTCCATCCCTGCGGGGATTCGGGAGCGAAAACCTGCGGGTGAAAATGGGAAAATTCTCGGGAAAAGCCGAGCGGCTCCTCCGCCCGATCCCCGCGCCCCCGCACCCAACTACCTCAGCCCAATAAAGTTGAGTTTTATTTTTTTGTTCCCCACCCTCAATTCGCGTCTTTTCAGCCCGGTGGGGATCTCTGGGAGTTGCGGGATTGAGGAGGAGGAGGAGGAGGAAGGGAAATCTGCGGCTGTTCCAGCGATGCCGAACAAAGGGGCCGATCCCTTTTTCTGGAATTCTGCCCTCATTTCCCGGCCCGATGAGAGCAGGAATCGTCCCCTTTCTCATCCCCGGGGTGAAAATCGGGAATTCGCACCCGCGGAACCCCGGGACGCGCTGGGATGGGAGGAATTTCTGATTTTCTGAATTCTTTTCTGAATTTCGGGTTTATCCCGAATTGGCGGCCTCCAAACCCCAAAATCGAAGCGTCAAACGCGGTTTGCTCCCTTCAGCTCCCCCAAGGCCCGGCCCTAACGGGGGATTTGGCCCAGAATAAATCAAATTTTACCTTCAGGGAGGGCCGGAGGGGAGGGAGGAAGAGCGGGCCCGGTGCAGCTCTGACCTTTTTACCTCGAAACGCCTCCGGGATTTCTAAACAAGTCAACAGAGGGGCTGCCAGGAGCATCCATTGTTCGGCCCTGGGTAAATTTGCAAATGTGCTCGGCGGGGTGAGCGATGAGGGATGAAGGCTGAGGGTGAGGAGGGAAGTACCTGCTGCGGCCTCGGCAGGCTCGGCCCCCAGATAAAATCTCGGCCGGCTCCGACACGCTCCTTTCTCTCGGAAAAAAGGGGTTTGGAGAGCCCAATTAGCCCCGAGATAAGAGGGGGAAAAACACCGGGGGGAAAAGGTGAAAAGGGGATTTTCTTACAGTCGCGATGTGCCAAAGGTCAGGGGGAAAAGGCTAAAACAAACTCTGCCATCTCAAAAAAGGCTCAAAACCGCCCAGATTTGGGTCTCGGAGCATCCCTGGGAGTGGGGCCGGGACAGGAGCGGGATTTGCTCCCGAGAAAAGATTTTGGAGAGCCCAATTAGGGCCGAGATAAGAGGGGGAAAACATCGGGGGGAAAAGGTGAAAAGGGGATTTTTAACAGTCGCGATTTGCAAAAGGTCGGGAGGAAAACGCCAAAACAAACCCAAAACCCACACACAGGGAGCGGGATGGGGACGGGGTTAAAACCGGGATGGGGACCGGGCTAGGCCCAGAATGGGGACCCGGCTAAACCCGGGATTGGGACCGGGTAAAACCCGGGATGGGGACCGGGTTAGGCCCGGGATTGGGGCCGGGCTAGGCCCGGGATGGGGACCAGGCTAAACCCGGGATTGGACGGGACCGGATGGGACGGTTAAGGACCCGGGATTGGGACCGGGTTAGGCCCAGGGGATTAGCGGACCGGGTAAACCCGGGATTGGGACCGGTAACCCGGATGGGACCGGGTTAGGCCCAGGATTGGGACCGGTTAGGCCCAGGATTGGCGTTAGGCCCGATGGGACCGGGTTCGTTAGACCCGGATTGGGACGGGTAAGACCAGGGACCGGGTAAACCCGGATTGGGGCCGGGTTAGGCCCGGGATTGGGGCCGGGTTAGGCCCGGGATGGGGAGCAGGCTAGGCCGGGTTAGACCCGGGATTGGGACCGGGTAAAACCCGGGATGGGGAGCAGGCTAGGCCGGGTTAGACCCGGGATCGGGCGCGGTGCCAGGTGAGGAGGGGCCGGGCCGGGGTGAGCAGCAGGGCACGGCCCGGCGGGCACTACAAAGGCGCTCGGATCTCATTTGAAACTCAAAGGGACCCTCCGGAACATCCCCCGGAGCCGCCGCCGCCCCCTCCTCCTTCCCCCGGGACCCCCCAGGACCCCCCGGCCCAGCCAAGCCCCTCGCAGCCAGCAGCGCTCTCACCTCAGCCGTTTTCCCCAGAATTTCCCCAAAAAAGAGCAGCGCTCTCATCTCAGTCCTTTCCCCCCCCAAAAAAAGAGCAGCTCTCCTCACTCATCTCTTTTTCCCCCCCAAAAAAAACGAACAGCGCTCTCACTTCAGCCGTTTTCCCCCAGAATTTCCCCAAAAACGAGCAGCGCTCTCACCTCAACCCTATTTCCCCCCCAAAAGAGCAGCGCTCTCATTTCAGTCCTTTTTCCCCCCAAAAAAGAGCAGATCTCCTTACTCATCCATTTCCCCCCCAAAAAACTAACAGCACTTCCAGCCCATCCCCGTTTTCCTGGAATTTCTCCCAAAACGAGCAGCGCTCCCAGTCCACACCCTTTTGGTATTTGGGGACACGGGATTTGGGGATTTGGGGATCCGGGATTTTGGGATTTGGGGACACGATTTTGGGCTTTTGGGGATGTTTGGGGACACACGGGATTTGGGATTTGGGGACACGGGATTTGGGGCTTTTGGATTTGGACACGGATTTTGGGATTTGGGGACCGGGATTTTGGGCTTTGGATTTGGGGACACGGATTTTGGGATTTCAGGACCCGGGATTTAGGATTCCAGGATTTTGGGACGCAAGATTTTGGATGAGGGATTTGGGATTTGGGGACCCGGGATTTTGGGGATTTGGGGACACGAGATTTGGGGATTTGGGGACACGGGATTTTGCGATTTGGGGACACGGGATTTTGGGATTTGAGGACACGGGATTTTGGGATTTGGGGACCGGATTTTGGGATTGGGGACACGGATTTTGGGATTTGGGGATCCGAGATTTTGGGATTTGGGGACCGGATGGATTTTGGGATTTGGGGACACGGGATTTTGGGATTTGGGAACGAGATTTTGGGATTTGGGGACACGGGATTTGGGGATTTGTGGACCGGGATTTTGGGATTTGGGGATCACGGGATTTTGGGCATTTGGGGATTTGGGACACGGGATTTGGGGAGTTTGGGGACCCGGGTGATTCGTTGGGATCCTGGATACGCTATTTATTTGATTTAGGGAAAGAAGAATTGGATTTGGGGACCCGGGATTTTGGGGATTTGGGGATACGAGATTTTGGGATTTGGGGACCCGGGATTTTGGGATTTGGGGACACGGGATTTTGGGATTTGGGGACACGGGATTTGGGGATTTGGGGACACGAGATTTTGGGATTTGGGGACCCGGGATTTTGGGATTTGGGGACACGGGATTTTGGGGATTTGGGGACACGAGATTTTGGGATTTGGGGACACGGGATTTTGGGATTTGGGGACACGGGATTTGGGGCTTTTGGGATTTGGGGACCCGGGATTTTGGGATTTCAGGACCCGGGATTTCAGGATCCAGGATTTTGGGATGCAGGATTTCTGGATGAGGGATTTGGGGATTTGGGGATTTGGGGATCCGGGATTTTGGGCCCTGCAGGTGCTCCCCTGTGGGACAGGAATGGGTGGGCGCAGGGTGGAGAAGCCCCAAAGAGGCTCGGCCTCATTGCCACCGTTGGGTTTTATCCCAAATCTTCCATTTACGCTTTTATTTATTTATTTTATAGAAATGATAGACAACAATTTATATTCCACATAATACATATAAATAATAAAAATCCATGTAATTAATATAACCCATAAATCCCATATATTCTATATAATCAATATAATTAATAAACCCCATATATTCAATATAATCCATACAATTAATATAACCCATATAATTATAATAATATAATCCATATAATTAATATAAATCCCATATATTCCATATAATCCATTTATTCCATATATCCCATATATGCCATATATCCCATATATTCCATACGTTTAATAAATTCCACATATTCCATTTGTTGGGAAAAGCCGGAACACAGCGAGGGAAGGATTTTCCAGAGGAAATATCAAAGTTTTACCTGAAATCCAGAATTTGGCACCGAAAAAAGCCTCAAAAAATCCATTCTTGCCCTCATCACTTTTATCAAAAATTCAGAATTTTTATTCAAAATTCAGAATTCCCATTTCTTGCCTGGTAGAGTTTCAAGTTTCTCTAGAAGATCAAAACCACCTCCAAAAATATCCGGTTTTCCTAAGAAATTCCGGTATTCCAGGGGGAAAAAATTCTCCAAAATCCAACAATAAATGGATTCAGGCTTCGGTTTTAGTTTGGTTTGCCTCGGGAAAAATGGGGAAAATTATTCAATATAAAGGAAAATTATTCAATAAACATAAAATAGTATAAAACTCAATCAAATTTGCCTCCCGTCAATTTTTGGGGGGAGTTTTTGCAGGAAAATCTGGTGTGGAGGCTGAATTCTATTCTATTCTATTCTATTCTATTCTATTCTATTCTATTCTATTTTCAAATTTAATTTCATTTTTGGTTCTATTTTTTTAAGCGAAATTAAATTAAATTTTGTTTTCATGTTGTATTTTACTTTCTTTTTCACATTTTCATTTAATCATATGCTATATTTTGTGTTATTTTTCTATTTTCCCTTTTCCTTTATTTTTCCTCCCCTCGAATTTTTAACCCAGCCCTGTTCAAACCCCTCAAATTTTCACATTTTTGAGGGAAATATCGATTTTTTGACAAATCCTGGGAGATACAATGGGAGAATAATTCCCTTTATTTATTCCCTAGGAGCCGGAATTTTCCCAGGGAATTTTTATTTTTCCCAATTTCCAGGAAAGGGAACCCCTCAATTCCCAATTTTAATGAGTTTTTTTTTTTAAATTTATTTGTTGATTTTTCAGCCACGCCGAGCTCATTTTGCATAAAATCAGAGAAATTCCCTCCCTGGGCAGGAACCCAGCAGAAAAATGCGATTTTTTTTTTTCTGTTCGCTGCAGCATTCCTGAATTATTCTGCTTTTTGTAAATCCTTTCCTGTGATGTGGCCACTTCAGAGGGAACATTCCGAGGGCGTTTCCTCACTCGGAACATCAAATAAAAAGCGGAATTTTTTTTTTTTTTTTTGGTGCTGTCTGTTACCACAAAAAGGGGATTTTAATAAAAAATAACAGATAAAAATTCTCCTTGATCTGCCGATGGGGAGGAATCCGCCAGAGCTGCAGATCAAAGGCGGCGGAAAAACCTCAAAATTCGGAATAAATTCCTTCATTCTCCTCTTCCCCACCCGCAAATCATCGCCTCCTCCTGCGGGGCCAAAAAATCAGAATTTAACTCCGAATAACTCCCAGAAACGGGGATTTTTTTTAATGGGAAAAAAAGCAAAAATTAATAAAAATAATTAAACTAAAAAGCAGCGTGGGGTTGTTTCTCGGAGGCTCCGCATTTTTTTTAGTTCGTTATCGGATTTTGAAACCCGAGGAGCGCAAAATTCTTTTTTTTTTTTTTTTTTTTTTTGTAAATTTTTTTGGGAGCGAGAGGTTATCGGAGAGCAAATACCGAGCTCTGATAAGGCTCAGGCCGCGCTCCTGGCCCCGTTCTCGCCCGCTTTTATCCCGGTTTGAGCCCAAACGCTCCCAATCGCCCCGAGATAAACCCGGGTTTATCTCGACAGCGCTGTGATCGCCTCCTCTTCGCTTTATTTTGTGTAAGAAGCGATAAGAAATTGATTTTTGTTGGGGTTTTTTTTGGCTAAAAAGAAGTTTTCAATGCGAATTTAGGGGCTGGAAATCGGCTTTTGGGGTTTTCTGCGAGGGAATGGAGGAAAAATCAATGAATTTTCAGTGTGGGGGAGAAAATGAGAAGGAAAACTGAATATTTATGGTTTTTTATAAGGAATTATTAGATAATGATAATTTTCAGGAGGGTTTGGTTCCCAAATGCTGGAATTTGGGGTGGGAAGGGAGAGGAGCCCCAGAAAGCCCAGAATTCCAAATTATGGCCAAATTCCCAGATCTGGCCAGGCTGGGTTCGGCTGGAATTTGGGCTGGAGAGGGAACAGAGCCCAGGAAAAAGCAGAATTCCCAATTCTGGCCAAATTCCCAATTCTGGCCAGGATGGGTTCTGCTGGAATTTGGGGTGGGGAGGGAGAGGAGCCCCAGAAAAAGCAGAATTCCCAATTCTGGCCAAATTCCCAGTTCTGGCCAGGCTGAGAGGTCAGAGCTGCCCCAAAATTCCCGCCTTTCCTAGGGAATTCTGTATTCCAGGGCAAATTCTGTCCGGAGGAGGAGTGGACAGGGAATGACCCCTGGGTTTCACTGACCACTGGAGATGGTCTGGATGAGGGAATGACCTCTGGATCTCACTGACCAGTGGAGATTTGGATAACGGAATGACCCCTGGGTTTCACTGACCACTAAAGGTCTGGATGAGGGAATGGCCTCTGGATCTCACTGACCATTAAAGGTCTGGATGAGGGAATGGCCTCTGGATCTCACTGACCACTAAAGGTCTGGATGAGGGAATGGCCTCTGGATCTCACTGACCATTAAAGGTCTGGATGAGGGAATGACCTCTGGATCTCACTGACCACTAAAGGTCTGGATAATGGAATGACCTCTGGACCTCACTGACCATTAAAGGTCCGGATGAGGGAATGACCCCTGGATCTCACTGACCACAGGAGATGGTCTGGAGAAGGGAATGACCTCTGGATCTCACTGACCACTGGAGATGGTCTGGATGAGGGAATGACCCCTGAGTTTCACTGACCACTAAAGGTCCGGATGAGGGAATGACCTCTGGATCTCGCTGACCATTAAAGGTCTGGATCAGGGAATGGCCTCTGGATCTCACTGACCACTGGAGATGGTCTGGATAATGGAATGACCTCTGGACCTCACTGACCACTCAAGGTCTGGATGAGGGAATGGCCTCTGGATCTCACTGACCACTCAAGGTCTGGATGAGGGAATGGCCTCTGGATCTCACTGACCAGTGGAGATTTGGATAACGGAATGACCCTTGGGTTTCACTGACCACTCAAGGTCTGGATGAGGGAATGGCCTCTGGATCTCACTGACCACTGGAGATGGTCTGGATAATGGAATGACCTCTGGATCTCACTGACCATTAAAGGTCTGGATCAGGGAATGGCCTTTGGATCTCACTGACCATTAAAGGTTGGATGAGGGAAAGACCTCTGGATCTCACTGACCAGTGGGGATTTGGATAACGGAATGACCCCTGGGTTTCACTGACCATAAAAGGTCTGGATGAGGGAATGGCCTCTGGATCTCACTGACCACTGGAGATGGTCTGGATGAGGGAATGGCCTCTGGATCTCACTGACCACTAAAGGTCTGGATGAGGGAATGACCTCTGGATCTCACTGACCACTAAAGGTCTGGATAATGGAATGACCTCTGGATCTCACTGACCACTGGAGATGGTCTGGATGAGGGAATGACCTCTGGATCTCACTGACCATTAAAGGCTGGATGAGGGAATGACCCCTGGGTTTCACTGACCACTAAAGGTCCGGATGAGGGAATGGCCTCTGGATCTCACTGACCACTCAAGGTCTGGATAAAGGAATGGCCTCTGGATCTCGCTGACCACTCAAGGTCTGGATGAAGGAATGGCCTCTGGGTTGGATCAGTTCCCCGCTGGCTCCGTTGCGTTTCTGGAGCTCCAATTCCCACAGAGCCACCCCGGGGGCAGCAGAGCTGGGACCACCCCAAACCAGGAGAGCTCCAGGAGTGCTCGGGGTCTGCCCTGGCTCGGGGAGCAGCAGGGAACGGGGCTGGCTCCAATTCCCCTTTTCCCTATTTGCTTCAATTCCCTTTTCCCCATTTCTTTCAACTCCTCTTTTCCCATCTCCTTCCATTCCTCTTTTCCCATTTCCTTCAATTCCCCTTTTCTCATTTCCTTCCATTCCCTTTTCCCAATTTTCTTCAATTCCCATTTCCCCCATTTCCTTCCATTCTCTTTTCCCCATTCCCTTCAATTCCTCTTTCTCCATTTCCTTCCATTCCCATTTCTCCCATTTCCTTCCATTCCTCTTTTCCTTCCATTCCTCTTTCCTCATTCTCTTCAATTCCCTTCTCCCCATTTCCTTCAATCCCCTTTTCCCCAATTTCCTCCCATTCCCCTTTCCCCCATTTCCTCCCATTCCTTTTCCCCATCCCCGCAGCGGCAGAGGAGCCGATTTAATCCCAATTAAATCACAATTATTCAATCACAATTTGGGTGAGCGCCTCACGATCCGCACGAGTTCCTCCCAAACCACAACCCCGGCGTTTCCCTGGTGGCGTTAAACCAGCTCAGAGCCGCTCCCCACAGCAAACCCCTTCTCCGTGTGCCTCATAAATCACGAACAAATCCCCAAAGATCCCCCGGGAGAGCTTTTTTATCTGTTGTTTGTGTCCTGCCCGCCCCCGGCGCAGGTGGGGAGCGAATCCAAACAAACGTTATCAAACGGGCCCGCCGAGAGTTTGGTGTCGGGCGCGGGGAGCGCCGGGCGCTGTTCGGACCCGCGATGTTCCCCGGCAGCCCTGAGCGATGGCCCCGGGCCCGCGGCCGCCCCCGGCCAGCGCTGACCCCCAAGAATATCCCGGGACTGGGATGGTCACAGGGGCTCTGTGCCCGGTCGGACCCCTCCGGGATCCTCGTCCCGGATATTCACCCGGGGCTCTGTGCCCGTCTGGATGTCACCGGGTACAGGCTGCCCGGTTCGATCGGGTTCAGGGCGGCCGGTTCTGTACCGGATCCCAATCCGGGATATTCACAGGGGCTCTGTGCCCCGTTCGTGTCCCGGGATTGTTCACAGGGCTCTGTGCCCGGTTCGTGTCCCGGGATATTCACAGGGGCTCTGTGCCCGCCTGGATCCCAATCCCGGGATTGTTCACAGGGGCTCTGCCAGCCCGGTTCCTGTCCTGGATCCCAATCCCGGGATATTCACAGGGGCTCTGTGCCCGGTTCGTGTCCGGGATCCCAGTCCCGGGATATTCACAGGGGCTCTGCCAGCCCGGTTCCTCTCCCGGGATTGTTCACAGGGATCTCTGCCAGCCCGGTTCCTGTCCGGGATCCCAATCCCGGGATATTCACAGGGGCTCTGTGCCCGGTTCGTGTCCCGGACCCCAATCCCGGGATATTTACACGGGCTCCCTGCCCGGTTCGTGTCCCGCTTTGTCCCGATCCATCCCCGGGTCCGGCCCGATCCATCACCCCGGGGCAGCTCCCGGCCGGGCTCGGCCCCTCCCGGGGCCCCGGTGCGGGCCGGGGCCGGGGGGTCAAGTGGTTCTCGTGTTCCTCAGACAGCGAACAGGGCAGAGGATCCTTCTCCCCTTCATTTTTCCCTGTTTTATTTTTTCTTTTTTTTCCCCCCATTTCCCCAACTTTTCCCTTTGTTTTAAGGCTTTAAATTCACCTCTAACTAATGGGGTCAGGGAAGAAAACACGGAGGGTTTGGGGTGTGAGCACCCGACCCTACAGACACACAAACACCAGGATTTGGGGTTTAAATTCACCCGACCCTACAGACACACAAACACCAGGATTTGGGGTTTGGACACCTGAATCTGCAGACACACCAACACCAAGATTTGGGGTTTTGGACACCCGACCCTACAGACACACAAACACCAAGATTTGGGGTTTAAATTCACCTGATCCCACAGACACACAAACACCAAGATTTGGGGTTTGGGCACCTGAATCTGCAGACACACAAACTCCAGGATTTGAGGTTTAAATTCACCCGATCCCACAGACACACAAACACCTGGATTTGGGGTTTAAATTCACCCGATCCCACAGACACACAAACACCAGGATTTGGGGTTTGGGCACCTGACCCCACAGACACACAAACATCAGGATTTGGGGTTTGGGCACCTGACCCCACAGACACACAAACATCAGGATTTGGGGTTTGGGCATCTGAATCTGCAGACAGATAAACACCAAGATTTGAGGTTTAAATTCACCTGACCCTACAGACACACAAATACCAAGATTTGGGGTTTAAATTCACCTGACCCTACAGACACACAAACTCCAGGATTTAGGGTTTGAGCACCTGAATCTGCAGACAGAAAGCCACCGGGATTTGGGGTTGGGCACCTGAATCTGCAGACACACAAACACCAGGATTTGGGGTTTAAATTCACCCGATCCCACAGACACACAAACACCAAGATTTGGGGTTTTGGGCACCTGATCTGCAGACATACAAACACCAGGATTTGGGGTTTAAATTCACCTGACCCTACCAACACAAAATACCAGATTTGGGATTTTGGACACCTGAATCTGCAGACACACAAACACCAAGATTTGGGGTTTTGGACACCTGACCCTACAGACACACAAACACCAGGATTTGGGGTTTAAATTCACCTGACCCTACAGACACACAAACACCAGGATTTGGGGTTTTGGACACCCGACCCACCAGGATTTGGGGTTTGGGCACCTGAATCTGCAGACACACAAACACCAGGATTTGGGGTTTTGGACACCCGACCCTACAGACATCAGGCAGATAAGGGGTGGCAGCTCCAGATAATCTGTCACCACTCATTCCACGAGGAAACACCTCCGAGCTTGCACAAACACCTCCCCTGTTCCTCTCCTTCAACTCCCCCAAGTTAAACCCACGGAAAGAACTCAGAGGTGTGGATTTCCAAAAATCCCAAATTTCCAAATTTCCCCACGTCTGCGCCAAGCAGAGGAGAGGCTGATCCTGTTTAATCCACCCTGGAAGGGTCAGGATGCACAAAGCTGTGAAATATTCCAGATTTTGGGGGTCTGGGGTGGTTCCAGGATCCACCAGGGAGTTTCTGATTCCTGGTGGGAATCCTGATTTCTGTATTTCTACACTTCAATATTTCTACGTTCCTGTACTTCTGTATTTGTGCATTTCTCTGTTTCCGTCTTCTGTTATTTTCATACTCTTCTATTTCTGGATTTCCACATTTTTCTGTTCCTATATTCCTACATTGTTCAATTTCTCCATTTTTCTATTTTTCCATTTCTCCATTTCTCCACTCCCACACTCCCAGCTCCCATCTGCCAGCCTGATTTCCGCCCCTGTTCCATAAATTCCATTTTCTCACCATTCAAAGGCATTTTTGCCCAAACCGCAGAGCTGCAGCCTCCCCTGAGCGAGGCTCAGCCCCTCAGCAGGAACATTTTCCTTCCAGAAATGACATTTTCCATGCAGAAATGACATTTTTCCTTGCACAAACCACATTTTCCATGCAGGAATGACATTTTCCATGCATAAACCACATTTTCCATGCAAGATCAACATTTTCCTTGCAGGAATGACATTTTCCATGCAGGAAAATTTTCCTTCCAGAAATTACATTTTTCCTTGCACAAACCACATTTTCCATGCAGGAATGACATTTTTTTCTTTGCATAAACCATATTTTTCCATGCAGAAATGACATTTTCCATGCAGGAACATTCTCCTTCCAGAGATTACATTTTTCCTTGCATAAACCACATTTTCCATGCAGGAATGACATTGTCCATGCAGAAATGACATTTTCCATGCAGAAATGATATTTTCCTTGCATAAACCACATTTTCCATGCAGAAATGCCATTTTTCCCTGCAGGAATGGCGTTTTCCCCTTCAGAAATGCCATTTTTCCCTGCAGGACCGTTCCCCACGCCTGCAGGCGTTTGCCAAGGCCCAGAAAAAAGAGGAAAGAAAAAAAAGAGGAATGAAAAAAAAATGAGGAAAGTAAAAAAAAAAGGAGGAAAGTAAAAAAAAAAGGAGGAATAAAAAGAGGAGGAATGAAAAAAGAGAGGAAAGGAAAAAAAAAGGAAGAAAGAAAAACGGAAGGAAAGGAAAAAAGGAGGAATAAAAAGAGGAGGAAAGGAAAGAAAGAGGAATAAAAAGAGGAGGAATGAAAGAAAAAGAGGACAGAAAAAAAAGAGGAATAAAAAGAGGAGGAATGAAAAAAGGAGGGAAGAAAAAAAGAGGAATAAAAAGAGGAGGAATGAAAAAAGGAGGGAAAAGGAAAAAAAGAGGAATAAAAAGAGGAGGAATGAAAAAAAAAGAGGAAAGAAAAAAAAGGAGGAATGAAAAGAGGAGGAATGAAAGAAAAAGAAGAAAGAAAAAAAAGAGGAATAAAAAGAGGAGGAATGAAAGAAAAAGAAAAAAGAAAAAAAGAGGAAAAAAAAGAGGAGGAATGAAAGAAAAAGAAGAAAGAAAAAAAAGAGGAATAAAAAGAGGAGGAATGAAAGAAAAAGAAAAAAGAAAAAAAGAGGAATAAAAAGAGGAGGAATGAAAAAAGAGAGGAAAGGAAAAAAAAAGGAAGAAAGAAAAACAGAAGGAAAGGAAAAAAGGAGGAATAAAAAGAGGAGGAAAGGAAAGAGGAATGAAAAGAGGAGGAATGAAAGAAAAAGAAAAAAGAACAAAAAGAGGAATGAAAAGAGGAGGAATGAAAAAAGGAGGAAAAAAAAAAAGAGGAATAAAAAGAGGAGGAATGAAAGAAAAAGAGGAAAGAAAAAAAAAGAGGAATAAAAAGAGGAGGAACGAAAAAAGGTAAAAAGAGGAGGAATGAAAGAAAAAGAAAAAAGAACAAAAAGAGGAATAAAAAGAGGAGGAATGAAAAAAGAGAGGAAAGAAAAAAAGAGGAAGAAGGAAAGGAAAAAAGGAGGAATAAAAAGAGGAGGAAAGGAAAGAGGAATGAAAAGAGGAGGAATGAAAAAAGGAGTGAAGAAAAAAGAGGAATAAAAAGAGGAGGAATGAAAGAAAAAGAGAAAAGAACAAAAAGAGGAATAAAAAGAGGAGGAATAAAAAAAGGAGGAAAGAATAAAAGAAAAACCAGAAAAGGGAGAGGTTTCTCGGTGGGGCCGCCCGGCCGGCCGGTGATTTATGAAGCGCTGAAAGATCCTCGGGGCCGTCATTGACCCCGGAGCTCCGGCCTGAAACAGCAAAGGACAAATCCCTGCCCTGGGATCGCGGCTCCATTGCAGGAACCCCGCGGGAACCCCGGCCCACGGTGCTCCCCAGCGGATCTCCCACCCTCTGAGGGAAAACCACCTCAAAAACCCCAAAAAAACCCAAAAAACCCAAAAAAACCAAAAGAAACCCAAAAAAACCCTTAAAAAAACCCCAAAAAACCCCAAAAAACCAAAAAACAAAAAAACCCTAAAAAATCCAAAAAACCCAAAAAACCCCAAAAAAACAAAAAAACTCAAAAAACCCAAAAAAACCAAAAAAAAACACCAAAAAAACCCAAAAAACCCCCAAAAACCCAAAACACCAAAAAACCCCAAAAAACCTCAAAAAAACCCAACAAAAACTCCAAAAAACCAAAAAAACCCCAAAAACCTCAAAAAAACCAAAAACCCAAAAAAACCAAAAAAACCCAAAAAAACCAAAAACCAAAAAAAAAACCCCAAAAAACCCAAAAAAACCCAAAAAAACCCCCAAAATCAAAAAAAAAACAAAAAACCCCAAAAAAACCCAAAAACCACAAAAAAATGGAACTTTCCCCTCAAAGATGGAACTTTGCCCTCAAAAATGGAACTTTCCCCTAAAAATGGCACTTTGTCCTCAAATATGGAACTTTCCCCTCGAAAATGGAACTTTGCCCTCAAAAATGGAACTTTCCCCTCAAAATGTCTCTTTTCCCCCTCAAAAATGGAACTTTCCCCTCATAAATTGGCTCTTTCTCCTCAAAACCAGGCCCTTCTCTCCTAAAAATTGGCTCTTTCCCCTCAAGATTGGACTATTTTCCCCCAAAAAAAGTGCTCTTTTCCCACTGAAAACTAGACTGTTTTCCCCTCAAAACCAGGCCCTTTTCCCCTAAAAATGAGCTTTTCCCCACAAAAATTGGCTCTTTTCCCCCTAAAAATGGGCTTTTCTGGTCATAAATTGGCTCTTTCTCCTCAAAACCAGGCCCATTTCTCCTCAAAAAGGGGACTTTTCCCCTCAAAAATTGGCTCTTCCCCCCCTCAAAACCAGGCCCTCTTCTCCTAGAAATGAGCTTTTCCCCCCAAAACTGGACTATTTTCCCCACAAAAATTGACAGTTTTTCCCTCAAAATGGGACACTTTTCCCCTCAGAACCAGGCTCTTTTTCCCCTAAAATTTGCTCTTTCCCCCCTAAAAACTGGACTGCTTTCCCCTCAAAACCAGGCACTTTTTCCCCTCAAAAATGGGCTTTTTTCTCCTCAAAATTGTGTCCTTTTTCCCTTAAAAATGGGTTTTTTCCCCCCAAAATTCTCCCTTTTTCCCTCAGAACGGGTCTCTTTCCCCTCTCCCCCCAAACCTGCCCTTTTCCCAGGAATTTGGGGATCAAAGGCGACTTTGTGGGTTCCCCCCGCGCCGACCCCTCCGTGCTGACAGCGCAGGAATTTCATTTTCTGGCTCTCCCCATTCCCCAAAATTCCTCATCTCTGATCCCGGACCCGCCCGGCCCGGCTGCGCCAGATTTTGCATTAATTGCATTTTTTCCCCCTGAGATGAAAGCTGCCCCCAACTTCCTCTTCTTTTGTTCTTGGTATCCGTTTATTTTTAATTTTTTATTTTTTTTTTACCCCCCTTTCCCTTATATTTATTCATGAGGAACTCCTTATTCCTTTTATTTATTTTTTTTAATTTCCCCCCCCTTTCCCTTATATTTATTCATGAGGAATTCCTTACTCCTTTTATTTTATTTTATTTTTTTTTAATTTCCCTCCCCACCCTTTCCCTTATGTTTATTCATGAGGAATTTTTTTATTCCTTTTATTTTACTTTATTTTATTTTACTTTATTTTATTTTATTTTATTTTATTTTATTTTATTTTATTTTATTTTACTTTATTTTATTTTATTTTATTTTATTTTATTTTACTTTATTTTACTTTACTTTATTTTATTTTATTTTATTTTACTTTACTTTACTTTATTTTATTTTATTTTATTTTATTTTACTTTATTTTATTTTATTTTATTTTATTTTATTTTATTTTATTTTATTTTATTTTATTTTATTTTATTTTATTTTATTTATTTCACTGGAATTTCCCCAAAATTCCCCGGATTGAGGGTGCAAGGCTGATTTTGGAACTCCTGGCAGCCGTGGGGATGGGATGGGACAATCCCAAAAATCCGGGATCACACTGATCCCATTTTTCTGGGATTTGGGAACACCCCCCTGAGCTCAGGATTGGGATTTTTAGCATGAAAAGGCCAAAATTTGGGAATTCAGAGTCAGAATCCCCAAATCCTCCCCGAATTCCCTCAGCCTGGGCCTTTTCCCTCTGCTCCCATGGGGAAGGGGAGAGGGAATTCCCTGGGGGAATCTCCAGGAGGAAAATTCGGGAATTTCAGCGCCCTGACGGCTTTCCCAACTTTTCCAGATTTTTCCAGTTTCCCCAACTTTTCTAGTTTTTTCCCAGCTTTCCCAGATTTTTCTGAGTTTTCCAACATTCCCACATTTCCCAGATTTCCCAGCTTTTCTAGACCTTCCAGATCTCACAGCTTTTTTAGATTCCCGGCTGTTCTAGATTTCCCAAGTTTTCCAGATTCCCCGTTTCCACAGCTTTTCTAGATTTTCCAGCTTTCCCAGCTACTCCATATTTTCCATATTTCCCAGCTTTTCCAGCTTTATTATCTATATTTTCCATCTTTTTCAGCTTTCCCAGCTTTTCCAGTTTTTCCAGCTTTATTTTCCATATTTTCTCCTTATTTCCCAGCTTTCTCGTATTTCCCATACTTTCCAGCTTTCCCAGCTATTCCATATTGTCCATATTTCCCATATTTTCCATCTTTTCCATATTTCCCATACATTCCAGCTTTCCCAGCTTTATTTCCCTTATCGATGGTACTTTCCCAGGTTTTCCAATATTTCCAATATTTCCCAGATTTTCCATCTTTCCCAGATTTCCCCCCGGCAGGCAGAGGGATCAATGGGAGGGAGCGGGGAGAGGCAGGAAAAGAGGGAAAATCGGGAATTCTGGGCGGTGGGAGAGGCAGGAAAAGAGGGAAAATCGGGAATTCTGGGCGGTGGGAGCGGGGAGAGGCAGGAAAAGAGGGAAAATCGGGAATTCCGCAGCTCCAGAGCGAGTTAATCACCGGCAGCGGCAGCTCCGCCATCCATCAGCCCCTAATTAAGCGCGAAGCTTTAACATCCTCATCAAAGTGATTAATTAATTCATCCAGAGGCTCGGGACAGAATGGGATAAGGGAGAGGGGATGGAATTTTCCCTTCATCCCAGATTTTGAGATCCCTGGGATTGTGGCTGGGATAAGGGGAAAAGGGGTTGGAGGGGAGATGATGGATCTGGAAGGTTCTCTCCCCTTCATGCCAAAGCTCTCCTGGGAATAAAATAAAATAAAATAAAATATAAAATAAAATAAAATAAAATAAAATAAAATAAAATAAAATAAAATAAAATAAAATAAAATAAAATAAAATAAAATAAAATAAAATAAAATAATAAAATAAAATAAAAAATAAAATAAAATAAAATAAAATAAAATAAATGGAATGGAATGGAATGGAATGGAATGGAATGGAATGGAATGGAATGGAATGGAAAGGAATGGAATGCAATGGAATGGAATGGAATGCAATGCAATGGAATGGAATGCAATGGAATGGAATGGAATGGAATGGAATGGAATGGAAAGGAATGGAATGGAATGGAATGGAAAATAAAATAAAATAAAATAAAATAAAATAAAATAAAATAAAATAAAATAAAATAAAATAAAATAAACGGAATGGAATGGAATGGAATGGAATGGAATGGAATGGAATGGAATGGAATGGAAAAATAAAATAAAATAAAATAAAACAAAATAAAATAAAATAAAATAAAATAACCCTGTCCCCTTCCCAAATCCTGTGGATTTTAAACCCCAATAAATCATCGGGAATGGCTCCCCCACCCCGGAATCTCCACCCTTCACCTTCCCAATTTCCGTGCCAACATCTGGATCCTGTTCCCGCCGGAGTGATGACAATTCCCAATAAACGCTGCCGGAATTCCTGCTCGGGGCCGTAATTCCGGCTGGGCTGAGCCTGACCCGGGGCCCTTCCAGCCCGGGAATGTCCCGGGAATGTCCCGGGAATGTCCTGGAAATGTCCTGGAAATGTCCCGGGAATGTCCCCATCCAGGACATTGTCCCCTGCCCAGCCCCGGGCCAGGACCCGGGAATTGCAGAGCATGGAATGGTCCGGGTGGGGAGGAGCTGAAATTCCAGCCTGGCCCACCCGGGACAATTCCAGCCTGGTCTGGGGCAATTCCAGGCATGGAACAACCACAGATTCCCCGGGAATTCCATCCCAGGGAAGAATTGTGGGGGAAAACCACCAATAATGGGAATTTTGGGAACGTTTATGGGAATTTTGGGAATGTGAAGCCATTGCAGAGGTCATTCCCGCAGGTCGTTCCCAAACTCATCGGGATGAGTTTTCCTGCTTTGGGAAAAGCTCATCCAGGGACAATTCCAACCCTGGGCTGGGACAATTGCAGGGATGGAGCAGCCACGGATTCCCCGGGAATTCCATCCCAGCTCATTCCTGGGAAGAATTGTTGGGAAAAACAATCCTAAAGGACAGCAGGGCTGGATTTCCCCAAGGATTCCATCCCAAACCCCAAGCAGGGCCATCCTTTAGGATTTTCCTATGGATTCCATCCCAAATCCCAAGCAGGGCCATCCTTTAGGATTTTCCTATGGATTCCATCCCAAATCCCAAGCAGGGCCATCCTTTAGGATTTCCTTGCTGGATTCCATCCCAAACCCCAAGCAGGGCCGTCCTTTAGGATTTTCCTATGGATTCCATCCCAAATCCCAAGCAGGGCCATCCTTTAGGATTTTCCTATGGATTCCATCCCAAATCCCAAGCAGGGCCGTCCTTTAGGATTCCCCAGTGATTCCACCCCAAACCCCGAGCCCAGGCCACGCCAAGTTCCTCCTGCCCCCGGCCCCGCTCTGGTGACAAATTGGAACACGAGGATTTAATGAAAATCACTGGAAACGTCAGGAAAATCCCAGCCCCATCTGCATCCCGGCATTCCCATAAATCCCCTAAGGATGCCCCACAGGAGAGCCCCAGGGCACGGATTTAATTTAATTCCACCCGGATGTGCGGTGAGGCAGGAATTGGTAAAATTCTGCTTTTTTGGGGGTTTTTTTGTGGTTTTCACCCTGCTCAGGGATCGGTCCTGGACCTCGGGGTCACCTCACCAGGGTTGGTGACATCTGCCAGGATTGGCAGGGATCTGGGATTCAGGATTGCAGGATTTCAGGATTTTAGGATTTGGGGATTTCAGGATTTTGGGATTTTGGGATTTTGGGGATTTGGAGATTTCGGTATTTCAGGATTTGGGATTTTGGGTTTTCAGGATTTCAGGACTTCAGGATTTCAGGATTTCAGGATTCAGAATTTTGGGATTTCAGGTTTTCGGGATTTCAGGATTTTGGGATTTTTGGATTTCAGAATTTCAGGATTTTGGCACAGATTGGGGACAGGAATCGCCGTCCTTGGAGCTGCCATGGGAAGATTCCTGGGAAGATTCCAGACAGGGAATGGGGCTGAACCGGGCAGGTTTGGGACAGATTTGGGACAGGAATTTCTGTCCTTTGGAACCAGCCCTGTTTAGGGACAATCCCCCCCTAATCCCTGTCCAGGATCCTTCTGGAAATCCCTGCCCTGACATTTCCAGGCACAGCAAACCCTGGCGAGGGCAGGAGGGGGCTCCAGGCTGGATAAACCCGGGCTGGAGCCGAGCCGGGCTTTGGGAGCGGCGGGAGCCAGCGGGAGCGGTGACAAATGGGAGGTGACAGCTCATTCTGTCCTTGTCACTCTGTCCGTCTCGCTCGCTGCCTCTGCAGCTCTGGCTTTGTGTCCGGCTCAGCAGAGCGCGGCTCCGGGCAGGAACAGCCCGGCCTAACCCAGCCCATCCATCCCGTTCCTTCTGGAAAAACCCGGCCTAACCCAGCCCATCCATCCCATTCCTCTTGGAAAGGCCCGGCCTAACCCAGCCCCATCCATCCCATTCCTCTTGGAAAAACCCGGCCTAACCCAGCCCATCCATCCCATTCCTCTTGGAACAGCCCGGCCTAACCCAGCCCATCCATCCCGTTCCTCTTGGAACAACCCGGCCTAACCCAGCCCATCCATCCCATTCCTTGTAAAACCCGGCCTAACCCAGCCCATCCATCCCGTTCCTCTTGGAAAAACCCGGCCTAACCCAGCCCATCCATCCCATTCCTTGTGGTAAAACCCGGCCTAACCCAGCCCATCCATCCCGTTCCTTGTGGTAAAACCCGGCCTAACCCAGCCCATCCATCCCGTTCCTTTTGGAAAAACCCGGCCTAACCCAGCCCATCCATCCCATTCCTTGTGGTAAAACCCGGCCTAACCCAGCCCATCCATCCCGTTCCTCTTGGAACAGCCCGGCCTAACCCAGCCCATCCATCCGGTTCCTTGTGGTAAAACCCGGCCTAACCCAGCCCATCCATCCCGTTCCTTGTAAAACCCGGCCTAACCCAGCCCATCCATCCCGTTCCTCTTGGAACAACCCGGCCTAACCCAGCCCATCCATCCCGTTCCTTGTGGTAAAACCCGGCCTAACCCAGCCCATCCATCCCATTCCTCTTGGAAAAGCCCGGCCTAACCCAGCCCATCCATCCATTTCCTCTTGGAACAACCCAGTCTAACCCAGCCCATCCATCCCATTCCTCTTGGAACAGCCCGGCCTAACCCAGCCCATCCATCCCGTTCCTTGTGGTAAAACCCGGCCTAACCCAGCCCATCCATCCCGTTCCTCTTGGAAAGGCCCGGCCTAACCCAGCCCATCCATCCCGTTCCTCCTGGGGATCCAGGCGTGGATACCCACACTCCACCCACCGCCCCTTTTGGGGTAAATTTATCCCAAATGGGAATTCCCGCCCCCAGGCGTGCCCAGAACATTCCACAGCTCCTCCTCAACCTCTCCCTGCCCAATCCAGGGATTTCAGGGGCCCTGATATTCCAGACTGGAACAGGGCTCTCCCTCTCCCATTATTCCCCCTGATATTCCCCATATTCCCAACTGGAAATCTACCTCTTCTTTTTCCCCCCAACATTCCAAATTTTCCCGGATCAGGGCTCTGCCTCTCCCATTTCCCCCCCCAATATTCCCGATAATCCTGACTGGAACAGGGCTCTGCCTCTCCCAGTTTCCCCCTGATATTCCCAATGGGAACAGGGCTCTGTCTCTCTCATTATTCCCCCAATATTCCCAATATTCCTGACAGGAACAGGGCTCTGCCTCTCCCATTATTCCCCCAATATTCCAGATTGGAACAGGGCTCTGCCTCTCCCATTATTCCCCCAATATTCCCGACAGGAACAGGGCTCTGCCTCTCTCATTATTCCCCCAATATTCCAGATTGGAACAGGGCTTTGCCTGTCCCATTATTCCCCAAAATTCCCAATATTCCAGATTGGAACAGGGCTCTGCCTCTCCCATTATTCCCCCAATATTCCAGATTGGAACAGGGCTTTGCCTGTCCCATTATTCCCTCAATATTCCAGATTGGAACAGGGCTTTGCCTGTCCCATTATTCCGCCAATATTCCCAATATTCCCAACAGGAACAGGGCTTTGCCTGTCCCATTATTCCCCCAATATTCCAGATTGGAACAGGGCTTTGCCTGTCCCATTATTCCCCCAATATTCCCAATATTCCAGACCGGAACAGGGCTCTGCCTCTCCCATTATTCCCCCAATATTCCCAATATTCCAGACCGGAACAGGGCTCTGCCTCTCCCATTATTCCCCCAATATTCCAGATTGGAACAGGGCTTTGCCTGTCCCATTATTCCCCCAATATTCCCAATATTCCCAACAGGAACAGGGCTCTGCCTCTCTCATTATTCCATCAATATTCCAGACCGGAACAGGGCTTTGCCTGTCCCATTATTCCCCCAATATTCCAGATTGGAACAGGGCTTTGCCTGTCCCATTATTCCCCCAATATTCCAGATTGGAACAGGGCTTTGCCTGTCCCATTATTCCCCCGATATTCCCGATAATCCTGACTGGAACAGGGAGGGCTCTGCCTCTCCCGTTTCCCCCAGCTCCGTTTCCATGGTTACGCCCAAATCCCGCCTCCGTTTCCCGGGAAATTGAATTTCCAAGGGATTCCGGCAGGGCTCAGCCTGGGAGGATCCAGGTGGGAATTTCCTCCAGCAGGGAGGAGTTGGGAATCCAGAATTCCCAAATTTGGGACGCTGCAGGACAAGGACAGAGCCAGGCTCCCCCCTCTCCTTCCCAACTGACCCCAAACCCAAATTTGTGACCGTTCCAAAACCCAGAAAATGAAGTGATAAAAAGGGAAAAGGAGAGCGAAAAGGAGAAAAAAAACCCAAACAAATTTATTTCCCTGGAAATTGGGAAAATCCCTTTTCCTGAGACCCTACCTTGATATTTTTATTTTCTGTTGTTTTTTATTTCCTGGCTTTAATTCCCTAAATCCCAGCTCAGGAGATCTTACCTGGCTGGGAGATTTGAGGAGAAAAATCCACATTTTTTCCCTCCAAAAATATTCAGAATTCCCTAAATCCTGGTTAGCAAACCCTACCCGGCTGGGACATGTAAAGGGAGGCATTGACAGGGAGAAATCCAAAATTTTCTCCCAAAAAAGCCTCACAATTCCCTACATCCCAGCCCTACCTGGCCAGGAGATTTGAGGAGCAGCTTTTGACAGGGAAAAAATCCACATTTCACCCCCAAAAACGCCTCGAGGCCCCAAAAAAGACCGAGGTGCAGCTCCTGTGATATTTTGATTTTCCATCTCCTGCCCGGGGCCCCCGAGCTGCATTTCCTGTGCTTTGAGGCCTCAGCATCCGCTGCAGAATCTCCATTTTGGGGCCGTTTCGGTGCTAAAACCGAGCCCGGGCTGCAGCTGGGCCGGGCCTAACGAGGTGAAGGGGGAAGGGCAAAACCCGGGTTTAAAATCCGGGCCAGAAACGGCTCAAAATGGGTGGGAAATGCTGGATCTGAAAGTCCCTGCTCTGGAAATGACGTGGCAGCGACAGCTCCGAGGTTTCGGCTCCCAAACCTGGAGAATCCCCTGGTGCTCCCTCTGCTCTCAAAGAAAAACCCCAAAATCCCAAAATCCAGCTGGGAATTTTCCGGGAAATCCATAAAATCCCCCTCCTCAAAAAATGGGATTTATGAGGGGCTGGTTCTGCAAATCTCAGCCCAAAAGGACCCTGGGGCTGTTTTGGGGTTTCTCCTTTGGCTCCACCACCCCAAATCCTGACCCCAAAGAGTCGGGACCCTCCTGGCACCTGCTCCTTGTCTGGTTTGTGATGAGAAACCAAAAAAAAAAAGGAATTTTTTCCTTTATTTCTCAGAAAATGGGGGCCCAAAACACCCGGGAGCAGCTCTGGGTTCCCAGGAGTATTTCCATGTGGAAATTTCCAAATTTCCAGTTTTTCCATCTTTTCCCCATCCTCCCAGGCAATTGTTTTCCCAGCCCAACCTCTTTTCCATGCAGAAAATGGGGAAAATTTCATCCCAGAGCATCACCTTTTTCTCCCCCCATGGGAAATTTTGGGTGAAAACGCAGAGAAATCCCAATTTTGGGGGTCGGAACAGCCCCGGGGAGGCTCCAGGTGAGCTCGGGGAGGAAATTCCAGCTGGAGCTCAGCTTTTCCCATCTGGAATTTTTGGGATCGGCTGGGAACGATCCCAGGGATCTGCTGGGGTTTAAAAGGAGGAGGAGCCCAAACCCCAAAGGTTCCTCCTCCTCTTCCTCCTCCTCCTCCTCCTCGTTTTTGGGGTGTCCCCGCCCTCGTGGCTTCCTCCTCATCGCCCCACAGCGATCGCGGCGCCGTGGGAAGGGATCCCAAAGATCCCAAGGATCCCAAAGATCCCAAAGAAGATCCCAAGGATCCCAAAGATCCCGTGGATCCCAAGGATCCCGTGGATGCCATGGATGCCCCGATCCCACAGGAGATCCAGCGGCTCCTGGAAGGTACCGGATCCCCCTCCTGCCCCATAGGGGAATCCTGCTCTGCCGTGGGGCTGGGAAGGGTCTGGGGGGATTTTCTGGGGTGCTCTGGGGTCCCTCGGGTGCTGTGGGGCCTCCCTGACCCCCGAGGAGAATTTGGGACCTCCCCATCCCTGAGGAGAATCTGGGAATTGTGGGGTGTCCCTGTCCCCAAACCCCAAAATCTGGGGGCTCTGAGGCCTCCCTGACCCCGATGAGAATTTGGGGGGCGGTGGGACCTCCCTGACCCCAAAACTGGGGGGGCCCCGCACTTGGGGGGTGCTCAGGAGGCAGCCGGGACCGTTCTGGTGGTTTTGGGGTTTCAGCTCTCATTTCCTGCTGCAGCCGCGCTGTGCTCATCCCTCCCAAAACACCCCAAAACTCCATCCTTCCCCTCCAAAACACCCCAAACATCATCCCTCCATAAAACACCCCAAAACTTCATCCCTCCCTAAAACACCCCAAACTTCATCCCTCCGTAAAACACCCCAAAAATCATCCCTCCGTAAAACACCCCAAAACTTCATCCCTCCGTAAAACACCCCAAAACTCCATCCCTCCGTAAAACACCCCAAAACTTCATCCCTCCGTAAAACACCCCAAAAATCATCCCTCCGTAAAACACCCCAAAACTTCATCCCTCCCCAAAACACCCCAAAAATCATCCCTCCATAAAACACCCCAAAACTTCATCCCTCTGCCTCCAAAACACCCCAAAACTTCATCCCTCCATAAAACACCCCAAAACTTCATCCCTCCGTAAAACACCCCAAAAATCATCCCTCTCCAAAACACCCCAAAACTTCATCCCTCCCTGAAACACCCCAAAACTTCATCCCTCCGTAAAACACCCCAAAACTCCATCCTTCCTCTCCAAAACACCCCAAAACTTCATCCCTCCCTAAAACACCCCTTTCCCATTCCCATTTTCCTATTTCCCTTTCCCATTCCCAGTTTTCCTGAACCCTTTCCCATTCCCACATTTCCCATTTTCCCCTTTCCCATTCCCACATTTCCTGAACCCTTTCCCATTCCCAGATTTCCTGATGTTCCCATTTTCCCATTTTTCCCATTTCCCCATTTCCCCATTTTCCCATTTCCCCATTTTCCCCATTTCCCCATTTTCCCATTTTCCCATTTTCCCATTTTTCCCCATTTTCCGCACGTTTCCCATCCCATTCCCAGAGGCCGAGGGTTACCTGTGCCAGGTGTTGCGGGAGGAGCCGCTCAGCGCCCGCGCGCGGGACCAGGGCGCCGCCATCCTGCGCTCCCTCCAGCGCCTCCGCCCCAGGTGCGTTATCCCGGATTTCCCGGAATTCCGGAACATTCCGGGCACCCCTCCCGCTGCAGGAATCCCCCCCCGGTTTGGAATTGTGGGGGCGTCCCAGGCTCGGGATAACGGGAGAATTCTGGGGAGCGGTCGTTGTGTTTTGGGTGGATTCTCTCCGGTTTAGGATGGGGATTTTTCCCTCTTTTTTTAAGGAAGGAATTCTGGAATATTCTTGATTTATTCCCTGTTTTCAGGGTGGGGATTTTCCCCTCTTTTATAAGGAAGGAATTCTGGAATATTCTTGATTTATTCCCTGTTTTCAGGGTGGGGATTTCCCCCTCTTTTTTTAAGGAAGGAATTCTGGGATATCCCTGATTTATTCCCTATTTTCAGGGTGGGGATTTTTCCCTCTTTTTTTAAGGAAGGAGTTCTGGAATATTCTTGATTTATTCCCTGTTTTCAGGGTGGGGATTTTCCCCTCTTTTTATAAGGAAGGAATTCTGGGATATCCCTGATTTATTCCCTATTTTCAGGAATTTCCCCCACTTTTTTTAAGGAAGGAATTCTGGAATATTCTTGATTTATTCCCTGTTTTCAGGGTGGGGATTTTCCCCTCTTTTTATAAGGAAGGAGTTCTGGGATATTCCTGATTTATTCCTTATTTCCAGGATGGGAATTTTCCTCTTTTTACAAGGAAGGAATTCTGGGATATTCCTAATTTATTCTACAATTTCAGGATTTTTCCCTCTTTTTATTTTTATAAGGAAGAAGTTCTGGGATATCCCTGATTTATTCCCTATTTTCAGGAATTTTCCCCCATTTTTTAAAGGAAGGAGTTCTGGGATATTCCTGATTTATTCCTTCATTTCAGGAATTTCCCCACTTTTTTTAAGGAAGGAGTTCTGGGATATTCCTAATTTATTCTACAATTTCAGGATTTTCCCCTCTTTTTATTTTTATAAGGAAGGAGTTCTGGGATATTCCTGATTTATTCCCTATTTTCAGGAATTTCCCCCCATTTTTTAAAGGAAGGAGTTCTGGGATATTCCTGATTTATTCTACAATTTCAGGATTTTTCCCTGTTTTTATTTTTATAAGGAAGAAGTTCTGGGATATCCCTGATTTATTCCCTAATTTCAGGAATTTTCCTCACTTTTTTTAAAGAAGGAATTGTCAGATATTTCTGATTTATTCCCTAACTTCAGGACCGGGATTTTTCCCCCTTTTTTAAGGAAGGAATTCTCGGATATTCCTGATTCATCCTGGATGGGGATTTTCTCCCCTCTTTCTCTTTTAAGGAAGGAATTTCTCATATTAATCCAAATTAAATTAATCCCATTTTCACCCCCTTTTATCCCCGAGCTCGCTCCCACCACTAATTCCATTTGGAGCCTTCTGGGTTGTTCCTTTCCGGAATTTTCCAGCCTTTCCCGGCCCGGCTGATGGAATTATCCCAATTTTCCCATCCATTTCCTCCTGGATCCATCATTAACCTGAAACCTGAGAGCCTCAGCTGAGCTGGAAAATGAATTTCAATCCGTTTCCTCCCCTAATGGGAAATTCCCAATCCCATTTTCCTGGCTCCCAGGTTTTTTTTTTTTTTTTCTCCCCTCTTGGAAATCTTGTCCGTCATCGATTTTTAAATAAAAATATTTATTTTCCCAGACGTTCAAATCCCGGCTCCAAAGGTTCCGTTCCACCCCATCCCTTGGGAATATTTAATTAATTAATGAGGGAAAACTGGGAATTTGATTGGAAGCTACCTGGGTTTTATGGATCCGGGTCAGTGGGTTTGGATTTTGGGATTTTCCAGCCTCTCAAATCCCATTGAACCCAAATTTTTGCATTTTTGGAGTGCTGCAGGCCCAAAAATCCAAGTATATATTGGAAAAATTGGGAAAAATAGGATTTGGGATGAAGTTTTCTGCAGGAAGAGGTGGGGCAAACACCAAATTTGGGGAAAATGTTGGGAAAAGGGAGAAATTCTGGGGAGGAACTGACTGGAAATCCAAAGGCTCCCAAAATCCGGAGTTTATGGGATTTATCCAAGGTTTCTGTTGGCAGAGGCAGAAATGAGCTCGTGACTCTTCCACATTCCCAAAAATCCTCTCCTCCCCCCATCCCTAATTCCATTTCATCCCAAATTTTCCTTCCCAGAGTAAAAATGATCCAACCATGGAATTAAAACCAAATCCTTGAGCTGAAATCGGATTTTTTTTTTTTTTTTTTTTGCTGGTTTTTCATCCTAAAAAATGAGAAAAAAGCAGGAAAATCCAAGGTTTTTTTTTGGCCTTTTCCATCTGCCTCCCCGGAGCTGCTCCGGCAGGGAACGGAACTCAATTTTCCCATTTTTTTTAGGCCATTTCCTGGGATTAAAAATGACAGAGGTCGGGAACAAAGCCCCGGTGCTTTCACGGAGCGGGAATTGCGAGTGACAGAAAATCATTCAGGAAATGTTGGCGCTAAAACGTGGCCGGGAAAAGCTCCTGAGGCAAAAATTCCCGGAAAAAAAAAATAAATAAAAAGGGATTTTTGCTGCTCTTCTTTGTCCAGGAGGCAGAAATATCCCAAATTTTGGGAATGCTGGGTTTTTGGGATTGTGGGAATGCAGGGGTCTCTTAGAGCTGATGTTTTTCTGCTTAAATGTTGGAGAATTTGGATTTTCCATGGAAATGTTGGGATTTAAGGATAAAAAAAAAATAAAGGAATAAAAAGCTGGAACTGCTTTCCCAGCTGCCCTCATGTGGGGCTGGATTTTGGGGATTTTGGGATAAAATGGAGCAGCCACAGGATGGAGAAAAAATTCCTTGAGGAATTCGGGAACCAGGCCCAAAAGCATCCTGAAAAATTCCCAATTTTTTCCTCTTTCCAACCCAATATCCCGGGAAATTTTCTCCCAGCCACCAAAGCTCACCTTGGAATGGGCACTTTGTGCTTTATTCCCAACCCTCAGTGGGATTCCCAAATTTCCTGGCGCCGTTTCAGGAATAAAATGATTCCCAAGATTTGCCTGAAATGGGAGAGAGGAAAGAATCCTGATTTTTCATATTAAATCCTTTTTTATTTTTATTTTTATTTTTGGGAATGGGCAGAGCTTGGATCACCCTCCACTTGCAGGGAATGGGCTCAGTGAAAATCCTGGAATATTTTGGGCTTGGAAGTGACTTTTAAAGGATTTGAGGGGAAAAAGGTGGCAGGAATTTCAGTGTTTGGAGAAGGATCGGTTCCAAGGGATGGAAATCCGTGGAATTGGGGTTGGGAAGGGCCTTAAATCCCATCCCAATTCCTCCTGGAATTCCCTGTTTTTCCCATTCCCTGCATTCCCAGATTCTCCCATCCATCCCCATTTATTCCGACTGGAATGATCCTTGATGAAAATCTGGGATTTTTACGGCTCTTTTTCCATTTTCAGGTACCACCCGGAATTCCCGTCCCGAGGTGAGTCCAGCTGGGAAGGGTTGGACTGGGGGTCGTTCCGTGGGCCAAATTCCCAGGAAAAAGGGTTTTTATGGATGTGGGGGCAGCTCCTGGAGAGGGAAAATTCCACAGCAGGGATCCCATCCCAATCCCACCATTTCTGTGCCTCTGGCACTGATTCCCTGGGAAGTTTTCCAGAAACCCCAGGAATTTTGGGAATGGTTGGGATCCATGGGGATCTCCTGGAGTTCCACCGAGGTTGGAGCTACTGGAATAAAATCCCTTCCGGGCATTCCAACCCATCCAATCCTTTATTCCAGGACTAAAATCCATTCCCAGCATTCCAACCCATCCAATCCTTTATTCCAGGAATTAAACCCATTCCCAGCATTCCAACCCATCCAATCCTTTATTCCAGGAGTAAATCCCTTCCTGGCATTCCAGTCTATCCAATATTTCCCTTCAGGAATAAAACCCATTCCCAGTATTCCAATCCATCCAATCCTTTATCCAGGAATAAAATCCCTTTCCAGAATTCCAACTCCTCCAATCCTTTATCCAGGAATAAAATCCCTTTCCAGAATTCCAACTCCTCCAATCCTTTATTCCAGGAATAAATCCCTTTCTGCCATTCCAGTCTATCCAATCTTTTCCTTCAGGAATTAAACCCATTCCCAGAATTCCAACTCCTCCAGTCCTTTATTCCAGGAATAAATCCCTTTCTGCCATTCCAGTCTATCCAATCTTTTCCTTCAGGAATTAAACCCATTCCCAGAATTCCAACTCCTCCAGTCCTTTATTCCAGGAATAAATCCCTTTCCAGCATTCCAGTCTATCCAATCCTTTAACCAGGAATAAATCCATTCCCATCATTTCAACTCTTCCAACCCTTTAACTTCAGGAATAAATCCCTTCCTGGCATTCCAGATCCTCCAATCCTTTATTCCAGGAATAAAATCCCTTTCCCGAATTCCAACCCATCCAATCCTTTATTCCAGGAGTAAATCCCTTCCTGGCATTCCAGTCTATCCAATATTTCCCTTCAGGAATAAAACCCATTCCCAGTATTCCAGATCCTCCAATCCTTTAACTTCAGGAATAAATCCTTTCCTGGCATTCCAGATCCTCCAATCCTTTATTCCAGGAATAAAATCCCTTTCCCGAATTCCAACTCCTCCAATCCTTTATTCCAGGAATAAAATCCCTTCCCAGCACTCCAACTCCTCCAATCCTTTATCCAGGAATTAAACCCATTCCCAGCATTCCGACTCCTCCAATCCTTTATTCCAGGAATAAAATCCCTTCCTGCCATTCCGGCTCTTCCCATCCCTCCTTTGCCCAGGACGAATTCCAGCGCTTCCCTCCTGGCTCAGGGCTCGTTTCCAGCCCCTCCTGGCCTCGCAATTCCCGCCGGGAGCGGCGTTATCCCGTTCCAATCAGAGCCTCGGAGCTTTAATTGCTTCCCGAGCATTGTTTTCCCCGTGAATCCAGCAGCTGGCACCCTTTGGAAAAGTCCAACGGACAGCTGGGCGGAAAATTAACAAAAAAATGGGAGGGAGGGAAGATCCGAGCGCATCAAAGGCTCCAAATGAGGTTTTTAAATTGGGAAAGTTCATGGAATTTCAAGGGTGGAGGAGGAGGGAGCCTTTTGTTCCTTGGAATATTCTTTGGAGGGAGTCGGAAGCTGAAGGAAAAGTGGGAAATTCGGGATGTGGGAGCGAGCAGGGATTTGGAATTCCTGCTGTGTCCAGTGGGAATTTTAGTGGGAATGAGACCTTGGAGTGCTCAGGGAATGCCCGGCCAGGTATCCCATGGAAAATTGGGAAAACGGGAAATTCCAGGGCCACATTTCCCATCTTAGAGGGTTTTCAAGGAGAGGTTACGGAGTCACTCCTGAGCGTCCAAAAATCAGGGAACCAGGGAATGGTTTGGGTTGGAAGGAGCTTTAGGAAAGCGATGACTTTCCTCTTTATTCTGTAAAATGAATAAACCCAGATTTATTCGCACAGAGCTGATGACGCCGCTTTTATTTTTCCGTCCAAAATTCATCCCATATGGTTTTCCCTGAACTGCTGAACAGCAGAATTCCTTCCTTAAAATATTCAGAAGTAGTCAAAACATTCAGGAGAGAGAGGATGGCTCTTCCATTTTAATGAAAATTGAGTCTCAAAAATGAAATCCTCTTGTCCCAGCTCTGTGCCTTAACCCCAGAAAATTCCCACCTCCTGGAGTCAGGAATAGTCAATGGAAATGGGATTAATCATCATTTAAAAATTGGGAGCATTGTTAATTGAAAGGATTCATTAACAAAGAGAAAATCAGAGTAGGCCCTCAGGCCTCAGTAGGCCTCAGTAGGCCTCAGTAGGCCTCAGTAGGCCTTGCCTGGTAGTAGGCCTGGTTTAGGTGATATTTTTATAAATTTTTGGTCTCATTTTTTGGTGTAACTTTTTTGGGATAATTTAGTCTTCTTTTTACCCATTTTCTGATCCCTTTTTCACTCTGCCTCGGAACAAAACTCCATTCTGCTGGAGTCGCGGCCCAGCCGCCGCCGCGTCCATCCCTGTCCCCTCCCTTCAGGAAAAATCCAAAAATAATCCCAAAAAAATCCCAAAAAATCCCAAACCCAGATCTTTGAAACCCTTTTTCCTCTAAAACCCCAAATCCATGGAGTTTCAGCTGCCTGGCAGCCGGAACCTCACGTTTCCCCAACCCTCTCCCCCTGCCGCCTTTTTGCTCCGTGTAGTTATGACAAGGCCAAGTAGCAAATCATTAAAACAACAAAAAAAACCCCCAAAATTCCCTTTTTTTGCTGCAAAGATCCCCTTTGAAGCCGAGCCGGAGTGTCCGGGAATTAATGGAGTGCTGGGTGATTTTAGGAAGTTTTATTTATAAAAAGCCCTTTTTGGCTCATGCCGGGAGGCTCCGGCTCTGCTGAGCTGGGCTCAGGCTCCCAAACCCGGCTCAGATTTATGAAGTGTTTGGGGAAAAGCAGGAAAAAACCTTCGGGATTGACGAGATTTGGAAGGAGTTGCTCAAATCTCCGGCCCTGCAATTCCCCCGTTTATAAACACCCAAACTCCGGCCCGGGAGATGTCAAAACACGGGCGAGATGGAAAAAAACAAAATTATTTTTAGAATTATATATATTAGATATATTCTTTATTCTATATTCTATATCATATAGATATATATTCAAATTATATGTAAATATATATTTTATGTATAATAAAACATATAATATATATTTTATAAATATATAATATAGTGTATATATTTTGTATATTGTATAGATATCTATATATATTCTCTATATATTCTCTATATATTCTATATACATATATACTTATTTATTTCATGTAGAATTATTTATTAATTATTGCCCCCTCTCTGGAATTATTAATTAATTATTAGCCTGGAATTCTGCCTAATTACTAATTAATCATTTCCCAGTTGCCCTTGGAGTTTTATGGAATTATTAATTAATTATTGCCCAGTTTTGCTGGCAATTCTGCCTAATTATTAATTAGTTATTGCTTCACTTGGAGTTTTATAGAGTTATTAATTATTACCCGTTCTGTAGAATTATTTTGGTAGGAGGTCTTGTGAAGGCCCCAAGTTTGGGAGGAGCAGCACTTAATTAATTAATTAATTAATTAATTATCCTCACCTGAGATTCTTCCCAATGGAAAAAGCCCCTCCTGCTTCCCAAAAATCAGGAAATGTTATTAATAATTTCCAGATTATTCCCCATTTTTTGTATCCAGGAATAATTTAACCCCTGAACTGCTGAATTTCCTTTGAGATTACTCTCCCCATCCCAAAACTTCAGCTTTTCCTGTTCATTCCGCCATAAACTCTGACCCACTGCAGGATTGCCAAAACTGGAATATTTGGAATTATTTCCCCCTCTCCATGAGCCCAAAATCTGCTGCTTTTCCCTCCCCATCCTTTCCCAGGGTTATTCCTTTCAGGTCTTGGGTATTCCCAAGGAATTCCATGGTTTTAACCTTTCCTGGGGTTATTCCTTTCAGGGTTTTGGATATTCCCAAGGAATTCCATGGTTTTATCCTTTCCTGGGGTTATTCTTTTCAGGTTTTGGATATTCCCAAGGAATTCCACGGTTTTATCCTTTCCCAGATTTATTCCTCACAGGTTTTGGATATTCCCAAGAAATTCCACGGTTTTATCCTTTCCTGGGATTATTCCTTGCAGGTTTTGGATATTCCCAAGGAATTCCATGGTTTTATCCTCTCCTGGGGTTATTCTTTGCAGGTTTTGGATATTCCCAAGAAATTCCATGGTTTTATCCTTTCCTGGGGTTATTCCTCACAGGTTTTGGATATTCCCAAGAAATTCCATGGTTTTATCCTTTCCTGGGTTTATTCCTCACAGGTTTTGGGTATTCCCAAGAAATTCCTGATTTTTTCCTCCCCATCCTTCCCTGGGGTTATTCTTTGCTGGTTTTGGATATTCCCAAGAAATTCCATGGTTTTATCCTTTCCTGGGGTTATTCCTTTCAGGTTTTGGATATTCCCAAGAAATTCCATGTTTTTATCCTTTCCTGGGTTTATTCCTTTCTGGCTTTGGATATTCCCAAGGAATTCCATGGTTTTATCCTTTCCTGGGTTTATTCCTTTCAGGTTTTGGATATTCCCAAGAAATTCCACGGTTTTATCCTTTCCTGCGATTTTTCTTTGCAGGTTTTGGGTATTCCCAAGAAATTCCATGGTTTTATCCTTTCCCAGGATTATTCCTTTCTGGCTTTGGATATTCCCAAGGAATTCCATGTTTTTATCCTTTCCCGGGATTATTCCTCACAGGTTTTGGGTATTCCCAAGGAATTCCACGGTTTTATCCTTTCCCGGGTTTATTCCTCGCAGGTTTTGGGTATTCCCAAGGAATTCCATGTTTTTCCCGAGCCTGGGGGAGGGGATGGCAGCGAAATTCCAGCGGCGCATTCCCGGTGCCGCTGCCTTGCAGCCCGACCTGCTGGGCGCTGGCAATCACTGCAAGCTCCATCCCAAAAAAAAAATAAATCCCCAAAAAAGCCTCGATCCCAGAGAATTTTCCCTTTTCTTGGCATTTTTAGATGCCAGGAATTCGCTTTATTATGTGTAATTAACAAAAAACCCCATAAAAATGGGAATGGGGAGGCTTGGAGCAGATTCCATGTTCAGCAGCTCTGGGTAGAAATTTTGGGAATTTTGGGAAATTTGGGAAATTCGGGAAGTCGGCTCCTTATGGATGTGGGGAGGAATTTCTGGGATTTCTGGGTGGGATCGCATCCCAAAAAAACAAAAGCTGATGGATTTTGGGGGATGATTGTGGTGGGGTAAACTGGGGAGAGATGGAATGGAAAAAAAGGGTTTGAAGGCAAAAATCTACTATTTTAAGGTAAAAAAAATTGGATTTTAATGTAAAAACTTGGGGATTTCACTTCCGTTCCTCATAAAATCCCACCCGGAGCTCTCCTGGCATTGAGTTTTCCTGGGATTTAAGAGATGTTTAATGAAGCTCTGGGCACCTGATCAAGCCAAGGAAATTTAATTGCCATTCCCATAAAAAGCTGCGGGAAATGAAGGGTTTTTCCTGCCATCCATGGAAATTGTTTGTTTTTTCCTGGGATTCATTAATTCCCTTTTTTTTTACCCCTCCACGGGAAGCAGCAAATCAGGATTTTTTTATGGAAAAAGTGGGAGAAATCCTCGGGATGCCAATCCAAATGGAAAAACGACGGGATTGGGTTTTTACAGAGCAAGGGCTGTGGGGCATTGGGTCGTTCCTGAAGGAATATTCCGGAATATTCTGGAATATCCCCAGTGTTGAGAAGCAGCTCTGTTCCCATGGATTTGAGCAGGGCTTGAAACCACCCCTAAAAATGGGAATTATTAATGTTGGATCATTTTATAGCTCAGCTTTATTTGGGTGGATTTTGGGATTTTGAGAATTCCCAATTTCCCATCCTGAAAAACCCCCAATTTATGGCAATTACCCTCTTGGATTTTCCACATTTGGGAATTTTCTGGATCTGTGTCTGATCCCGCTGGGAATTTTCCCACTTGGAGCCTTGCTCCGGTTCCCAAG